>NW_028015725.1:0-12603 GCF_054177405.1 Leptonychotes weddellii
AAAAAAAATGAAATTAAAAAAAAAGTTCAGGAAAAAAAACATACAGTATATAAAACAGTAATCCTATGAAGTTTTGCTGCTTTATATTTACATATAAATAAATATTCTATATTTCTCTAAAAAAAAAGATATTGAACACTAATATTAAAAGAGATGAATATTTTCCTTCTGGAATATACTAATTAAATAAGCCATTATTTCTTCTCACACTATTAGCTTGTTAGAAACTTCATGAGACATTAAGTCCAACAAATCTTGAGGATTATGCAATGTGGTGAAGAGAGTATGGCCTGGACATCAGGAAGTTAAGCTCTCATTCTCACTCTACAATGCAATTTTGGGCAAGTGATTTTTCTGAGATTCACTTTCTAAGTTTTAAAAATATGAGAATAGGAGTAGCTAATCTAGATTAGCTACTTCATCCCAATACTAAGTCTTTAACTTTGAATTATTTGTTACTTGGTAAAGACAAACTGTTATGAAGCATCACCATCCTTCTTTTCCTTCAGAACTCTTGGTAGAAAGAGTGAAATAGCAGCCTGACATAATGCAGCTGAATACAAAAATGGAGCCATTATAGAAATATCATTAATAATTAGAATTTCTGCTCATACTTGCACTCTTATGTCCACATCAAATGAGAATTAGGATTATAATTTTGGAAAGGATAACATTTCTATTTTTATTAAAAGCAATAAGAGGAACTTGAATTTGATTGAGAGCTGTTTTAAGCACGGTTTACTTTGATCAGCATAAGTAAAATCAACAAAAACAAAAAAGATAGGCTAGCTAAGAGAAGTTTATATTCTGACTTCACTTATCCACAGGGAAAATCAGTATGCTTTGGACACACTCCCTTGAAGGGATTCCCCACCTCCCACCCCTCAATTTGGTTGTTTCAGTTGGGACAGAATCTGATGACATTTGACAGTAGTTCAGAAAGAGAGAATGATTAATTTGGAAGGGAAACTGCTTTGGGGTAGGTTCCTTATTTTCTGTGTTTATTTAAAAAAAAATTTTCCAAAAGTGAAATAAGTCAGTCAGAGGAAGACAAACACCATATGATTTCGCTCATATGCAGAATTTAAGTAACAAAACAAACACACAAAGAAAAAAAAGAGATGAACAAAAAAGCATACTCTTAAATACAGAGAACAAAATGGTGGTTACCAGAGGGGAGGTGGGTGGAGGGATGAGTGAAATAGATAAAGGGAATTAAGAGTACACTTATCTTGATGAGCCCTGAGAAATGTAAAGAACTGTTGAATCATTATATTGTACACCTGAAAGTAATATAACACTGTATGTTAATTATATTTGAAAAACAAAACCCAAAAGACATCCTCAAACATTAAATAATTACAATTTTGGAAACTCACTAACATACTCTTAACACACAACCCAAATGGATTTCTTCACATAACTTTTCTTATATCTGGAATACTTATTTCCTTTACAAACATGTTCCTTTCTTATCTTCCAAATATTTCTCAAGATACCTTTCCTCTCTGAAATCACATTGCCAACCTTGAACATCATCTCCCTGCTTCTGTCACTCACTTAGTTGTAGATCTTTCAAATATACATACATTCTCTAATTGTGCATATATGTCCAGGCAGCAAAAAATTGGTTTGTATCTATGAGCCATGGTAGAGAACACTGGGGCTATGAAAAGTAGCCCCCAACACTGGGATGGCAGGTTTCTTAGACCCCTTTAAATTCCTCCTGAGGAGTCAAATGCCCATGGCAGCCATTTTTTTTCCAAAGTGAAAAGTGTTTTATTGGAGAAAGTATTTTTTAACAAAGGCTATGACTCTTAGCTATCCATATGCAAACAAAGAAAAAGAAAAGAAGAAAAACTTGTAAATATATTAACTCAAAGGTTCAGGGACATGAATATAAAACCTAAATATCTAAAATTTCCAGAAGGAAACAAGGAAGACAATCTTTTGTTTGATCATTTTGTTTGATCATTTCTTTCATTTTTCATTCTTTATTTGGCCATTTCTTTCTCACTTCTCCTGACCTCATTAAGCAGTTACTGGGTTGCTCCAGTGTCATCATCTATTCCTCAAATTCAATCAGTTCCAAGTTGTGTTGATTTTACTACTCATGATCACTAGGTTCCTTCTCCTTCTTACCATCTCCATTACTTTCAAAAGCACCATCACCTGTATTATTGTTATAATACTTGTCCCCCTGCATTCACTATTGTTCTCTTATTTATTCTCTACATAACAGCTAGAGTGTTATTAAAAATAATCATAATAAAATATAATTATACATTTCCCCACACTTAATTTAAAATCATTCAATGACTCCTTTTTGTTCTTAGGCTAGAGAATGAATCCTTTATAAGGCCTTACAAATTAGTCACCATCTGCCCTAGTTTACCCAATTCAATATCTGTTTATGGCTGTTCTCCTGGTTTAATTATTATCAGCACTCATTTCACTTTCAAAAGTATGCTGATTCCTGATAAGTCATGTGACCCTTGCCCACCACCCCACCTCATTGCATGCCACTCTCCCTCCCACTCACTGGGCTCCAGCTTCACCAGCCTTCTCTCACTGCCTTAGATTTTCCTTTTTTTTTTTTAACCTCAGAGCCTTGGCACATACCTCTCTGAAATGTGTTTTCCTCTTCTCTTTGCCAAGGTTACTGTTACTCATCCTTCAGATCTCATTTGATCTCATTTTAAATGTCACGTCCTCCTATTATATGTTCAGTACTTTGCTTCAAAGCATTTACCACCTTTGTAATCACATATAAATGTGTGTCATTAGTCAAATAATGTCTGACATTCCTTTCCCTCCATAAGACAGCAGAGGAAGTATCTGTTTTGCTGTCATGAAATTTCTACTATCCCCCACAGAAACTGGCACAGAGTAGGCTACCGATATGTATTTATGGAGTGAATAACCTGCTGAATATGCTCAGGGCACTCTGTACATAGCACCTCCTACAATGTCTAGATTAAGATTGAAATTAAATGATTGCAAATATGATTAATGTCTTATATGAGGCTTTTTTTGCTCACCAGAATGTAAACTCCAAGGAAAGAGACCAATAGAGACTAGGACTACCTGGAAGGCAGCACATAGTAGAGTTCAAATCCCAGCTCTAGCACTATTTGTATGGCCATGGTCCAGCCACCTAACCTGTGTCCCCACCTTTAAAAGGGGGATGACAAGGATATGTATCTAATAGGGTGTTGTGTGACTCTTACAAAGTAGAATAGTGCCTGGTGCATTGTCAGCACCATGTAAGAATTCATTCTTTTTGTTATTGAGCACTGTATCTTTGTTATTTAGCACAGTATCCTGCTGCTGTGTGCATATGTTCAGTAAATATTTATTGAATTATTTCAGGGACTAAATTCTCTGCTGTCTGATGTGGCTATAGCCACTCTTGCATTTAATCACTCATTGAGTTGTATTGGGAGCAAGAACTGTCTCCCACTTAGGTTATATTTTTATTATGTCTTAAGATAGCTCTGCGTTGTTCTCTGAGGATTTTAGAATCACACCAGAGAACACTTTTGTCTCATTTACTATCCTTTAAGGTGTCCTTTGCATGGAATCCTGGTCCGGTACCCAATGTGGGATCCAACCTAGAAGGCATTTTGAGGATTAGTTGGCTAGGGATATCCCATCTCTCCTTCCACCTGGCTACAGTGTTCTTGGGCCAAGGACATTCCTCAACTCTCTTTCATCATCTTTCCTTGTTTTTTTTTTTCTTCTGGAAAACACTCAGTCTGGGGGCTTAAGGGATCATTCTTGGTGTTTGGTACCTTTGCAAGAGGGGTGAGAACTGTCCACCAGACTACTTTTCAATCACTGTCCTGCCATGAGGATCTCCAGGGCCTCAAACAAAGACAAAGTGGCCCCCTCCACTGATACTTCACATATTAACACAACTACCTACATGATAATGATTATATGTCATAGGCCTATGATATTAATTATATATTACAAATAAATATCATATTATAGGTGTTAATATATATCATAATTATATTTATCTTCTATAGAGTAAGGCCAGTGTTAACTCTATGATTGTTCCCACATATAACAAATACCAAACCTTGGTTGGCATGCAGCATGTTGCTTTGAATTGTGTGAAAGGAATATAATCTTACATTAAAAAACAAATTATCATTGCTTCTTCCAGCCTAAGACTGTTACAAATACAGTCTTCCTTCGATATATTATATTTAGAGATCTTCTTCTTTGTATTGAATTTCCTCCATTGTTTACCCTGGGCTGCTGGGCCCCATTAGATAGAAAAAGTATTTTTTCTGTGGAAGAGGTGCATCTTGGGAAGGAGCTGTAGCTACTAGTCATCCTTTGTCTGCTATCTGGGTTGTCCCTGACCCTGTTTCAGTTAGCAGGAAGAACATACCACAGGTCAACCTTTGATGCTGGCCATGTGTGAAAGTGAGTAGAAGTTTGTCTTGGTTGGGTTTTTCCCAGAGGCATACTATCAGACAAAAATTGAATGTATGTTAGGGAGGTATAAGAACACTGGATAGAAATGGGGAGGTGATACATGGAAGGGAAGACAGTCAATAAAAGGTGCTTTTTAAAAAAGTAGACAACTAAAGTTTATTCCCATTGGGAAACATTGGAAATGTGGTCAAACATACATTGTAGCATAACCCACCCAAGGAGCCAGGTATCCAAGACATTTGTACCTCCATACCCATTAGCCGTTTTTTCAAGGCTGTCCCTGGAGGAATATTGGTCCCAGGCACTGTTGTGTGTGTGGACAAACTTGGTTCTAGCAGCCCCAGGTCAGCCTTCTGGCAAAGACAGATGCACTGGCTATTGGAGGACAGGCTGGTATGCAAGGGACATTGTAAGGAGATCAAAGAGGACAGAGGAGGAACATTGACAGTATCTACTATATGATTGAAAATGTCCCCAATTTTATATCTGACTAATGAACACATTACAGAGTGGATATAATGTGACTGTGGCGAAAAACCTCTTATTCCCAACACTGTAAAACCAGTTTTTTTTGTTAGTTTCTAGCTTTTATTGTGTAGCTCTTATTGTGTTACTTTCTTCACTGCCACTTCTCTTTTATCCCTTTGTTCCAATTCCACATGCTCTGTTTTTTTTCCCTCCCCTACTGGCATACCCATCCTGCTTACATCACCTTTCTTCTCTAAGTTTTTCCCAAATGGAAACCTCAAGTCTTCTCTCAGAACAAACACCATTATCATGGGTGATAACATGATTATTATTGCAGTGATGATAACATTTGTTGACTGAATGCTCCAGTGGTCACTGCTCCCGGCTGTCACAAAGATGGCTGAGGAACCACTAAGTCAGGATAATGAGTAATAAAAACTGAAGGGCTCTTTTCAGCCTGGCTTCCCTTATGCCCAGGCGGCTATTGGCCCTGTGTAACTCTGCTCTGGATCTGAGCCATTCTGCCTCATCTATCTAGCATTGCCTGGAGGAAGACTGCCGCTCATGTCAGATGAAACTGATGATGATTCAGAAAACTAAACAAACATAAAGAAAAGGCAATTATTACCTGGAGAAAAAGATGTACAATAAAGGAAATGGAATTATTGCATACTATATGCCCCAAATGTGAACAGTTTTACATAGTCAAAGTAAGATTCCTGAATGATTAGGATAGTGAGGCCCAAGTTCATATCTGACACTCCTTTATCCAGGCCTTCTGATCCTCACTCTACTTTCAGGACTATGACTCCTGTTAAAATGCCCTTGGGTTTGATTTTTATCATTTAATCATGCTGTCATAACTGTTTACTCAAGAATGCTGACCCTGTTTAGAAATTACAGTTGCAATGTTACCAAATGTACATACTAATAGTCGACTAGGACCAGTCCTCATGTAAGTGGAATGCTATCATGTGATCTCAGGGATGCTGGGCTCACCACAAATGTGTAGTACTTAATTGCTTCCCACAGCCTGAAATTTCTTGACAAGAAATAAATCATTTGAGGGGGCTGTGGGGGAGAATCCAAATTGTAAAAGAATACTTCTGGGAGAACTATTTTGTTGTTGATTTGCCTATATTTTTATTTTTAGCAAATTAATAGAGGTACTTAATTTTTAAAAGCACAATTAGCACTAAAAAACTTATAAGAAAATACAGCCACTGCTCCACTCTTTCCTACTCCCCAAAAACCACTCCTCAGAGAAAACTACCTTCAATTCTTTTAGCTATTTATTCTATTTACCTACATAATTATACACAAAATGTTTATACTGTGATTTCTTATTTATCTATTTTGTACATTATTTATTGACTTCCTACAGTGGAAGATTAGAATTTAGTACACTTACACACAGCCATATGTCTCTCTCTTAATCTTTCCAATATAGTTGTATCATAATTTTTGGTTAAATGAATATCCTGTGTCAAACACTAATATGACTATGTAAAACTGTTCACATTTTGGGCATATAGTATGCAATAATTCCATTTCCTTTATTGTACATCTTTTTCTCCAGGTAATAATTGCCTTTTCTTTATGTTTGTTTAGTTTTCTGTGAACCAATCACTAATTCTTCCCCAACTCTCCCACAGAGTTATGGATGCTTCTCAATACCATTAAACACATCTGGTATCCTTATTAGTTCCATCTCCGCACTCTTTCCCTATGAGACATCAGTCCTAGAGTCTCCTGTTATCTTGATTCAATATGAATTAGTTGTTCTTTAGACCAGCTTCATGGCTGCCCTGCCACAATTTCCTCTGTCAATAAAGGAATTCTTTTTTCTCTCCTGTGTTGACTTCCCTGTCTCCTGGATCCTAAGTCTTCTAATTTTTAGGTTCACTCCCCTGTGTTAGTAGGGCACATTCTGGAGTAGCTTCCTGGAAATACATTTTAGATTTCTTTCATGCCTGAAAATGTTCTCCTCTCACTCTTTAATGTTAGTTTGGTTGCATGTAGAATTCCAGAATGGAAATAAACTTTAATCGAAATGTTATGGGCATTGCTCCAGCTTCCAGTGTTGCTGCTGGAAAGTCTGATGATAAATTGATTCCTGATTTGTAGTGAGGAAACTTTTTTTTCTTCTAGGAATTTTTAGGGTTTTCTGTATCTCCCTATTATTCTAGCACTCAAAATGATGTGCCTGGTGGATGTATAGTTCTTACTTTCTATATTTTCCTTGGCATTTGGTGAGTTCTTACACTCTGGAAACTCATTTCTATAATTTCTGGGAAGTGTCCTATTGCCTCTTTTATAATTTCTTCACCTTCTTTTAACTATTTTTAGTTTGAAACTCTCTTTTATAAGTGTATTTATTTATTTTTAAAGATTACAGTTTAATTAATGTACAGTGTCATATTAGTTTCAAGTGTACAATATAGTGATTCAACAATTTTGTGCATTACTCAGTGCTCATCATGATGAGTGTAGTCTTAATCCCCTTCATATATTCCACCCATCCACCAACCTACCTCCTTTCTGGTAGGTTGAAAGAACAAAAGTTTGTTCTCTATATTTAAGAGTCTGGTTTTTAGTTTGTCTTTTTTTTTTCTTTGTTTGTCATGTTTTCTAAATTAGACACATGAGTGAAATAATATGGTATTTGTCTTTCTCTGACTGACTTATTAAACTTAGCATTATACCCTCTAGATACATCCATGTTGTTGCAAATGGCAAGATTTCATTCTTTGTTATGGTTTAGTAATATTCCATTTATATAGCTCTGCATGATTGGATGGGACTCAACTATTTTATTGGAGAACCCTCAAATATAAGCATCTATAAGTGTTTTTCTCTTGGGATTGTGTCTTCAGAAAAGACTCTCAATTTCCTGCCTGGAGTATTAGAAGCCTAACTGCTAGGGTTCTAGAAGTTAAAAAAAGGAAAGGAACTTTAAAAATTTCACCTGCTTCTCTTCCATACCCTTTATTGAGCCAGGCTCTGAAGCCTCTCAGGCTCATTTGCTCCAGGTTCCTTTTGAGTTGCAGAGTGGCAGCTGGCTGGGCAGAGTTATAGAGAGAACCTGGGGTGGGGGGCTTTATACACTTCCAATCAGTTTTCTTATCTTTCACTTAACCTTATGAGGTATTTGTGTGTCTGGTTTCTCAGCTTTTCTGGGATTCTACAGGGAAAATTAGCTTATTTCCTGTTGGCATTTCTCTTTGTAGACACTTTGTTTCAGGTTTCTGTTCTAGGGAGTTGCTCTTATAGAGATGGGCAAAGCTGTTTTCTCAGCACCACATGTACATTTCTGCCCTTAGGAAAGAGAGTAGAGAGGGAGGTAAGCCAAACAGTTTCCTTTTAAGTACACGGGTGTATGTGTGTGTGTGTATATATATCTTCTTGCTCACATTCCATTGGGATAATTCAGTATCATGGCCACACTTACCTCTATGGCAGGATGAAAAATGTAGTCACTAGCTAGCCAGCTATATGCTTTGATAAAACTCCATATGTGTGGGGAGGTTCTTATTAAAAGGAATAAAGGGAGAATGGGTACTGGGGGATGATAGGCAGTCTTTGCCACACATAGGAATAGTGGCATTGCATTCCACATTACAGTGGTTCATCTGCCCGCAAAACACAAGTCTTTCACAGACGGACACGTGGTCAACAGCATGTGCACTTCTAAGCATCTGCTGCCCTGGACTTATGGGTAGGCTATACTGACCATCCTAACCCATGGTCACAGCACTCCTAGATTCCCTGTAAGCAATTCATTTTTTCCTTTAACAGAAACTAAGATTTAACCAGATAAGGCTTTCAGCCATATAGGTAATTTTTATAGGCTGCCTCTACTCATAAACCATCAGGAACATCTACAGGAGCATCTTTTTTCTATGCTTGGAGAGAGTTGGACCACAATCTCCAAATTGGTACCTATTTTACATGATAGAAAAAAGAACATTCTATGTTTAATACAAAATGGGGAAAATTCTATTATTCAAAATCAGTACTTTCTATATACCCTACTGCAGTACTTCTCAAAGATGGATGTGTATAGGCATCATCTGGAAACGTGGTTAAAATGCAGATTCTAATTCAGTAGGTGTGGGCAGGGCCTGAGTGTCTATATTTCTTTTTTCTTTTTTTAGTATAGTTGATACACAACATTACATTAGTTTCAGGTGTACAACATAGTGATTCAACAAGTTTATACGTTATGCTGTGTTCACCACAAGTGTAGCTACCATCTGTCACCATATATCACTATTACAATATGATTGATTATATTCCTTATGCTGTGCCTTTTATTCCCATGACTGATTCATTCTATGACTGGAAGCCTATATCTCCCACTCCCCTTCACCTATTTTGCCTATCTCCTACCCCCTCCCCTTTGGCAACCATCAGTTTGTTCTCTGTATTTATAGGTATGGTTCTACTTTTGTTTGTTTATTCATTTTTTTAGATTCCACATATGAGTAAAATTATATGGTATTTGTCTTTCTCAGCCTGACTTAGAGAGTCTGCATTTCTAACAATCTCCTGGGAAATGCCAACTTTGCTATCCAGGAACCACACTATGGTTAGCCAGACACTAAGTAATTCTTCTGTTAGTATCCAGTTATGTTTTACTTTGAGATCAGACAGCTCACATTAGATGCAGTATTCACATGTGTCTTAAGGAGAAAACAAATGCATTTCCTCTGATAAGCATAAGCAAAGGAGTATCACAGATTTTTGTAAATTTTGCTGTACCTAGGAAATTTAGCAAATAGTAAAGCTGAATGATAAACAATGATGGGTGGGTTACAATCCCACAAGAGACTGCTTGGCCATGTAAGTCAAAGAAACCATAATTGCCTAAAGCACCCAAAGAGAAAAATTGGTTATGCAGCTGGCTATTCTCTTGTTTTATGATTTAAGTTGCTTAATTAATGAATATGAACATGTACTCGAAGACCAACACATTTCATTTATTTTAAGCAGCCGGTCTCTGGTTTCAGTGTATCTAAATTTTTGGACTGTTTTGATGGCTGTGGTAGCTGCTGGTTTTTGGAAACTGTAGTTCAATATGGAGAGTACTACTTATTAGTAGAAGCAGGCCAAGATCACTGATTATTTTTCCTAAACCAATTGACGTATAAAAAAATCCTTTTAATACTCACATTGTTTGCTTCTTTGCTTTATGCTGACTGTGTGACTTGCTGAGTGACTCATTCTCAAAGACTATCCCTTAGAATTAACTTGCCAGAGGTACTCATTTTTACCTAAAGACACTGTGAAGTGCAAGTCTCTCATTTTTATTGTCAGTTTCTGTTCTCATATGGGGCAACAAGAAGGGAGATAACCATCTAGTTGTGGAAGAGGGGATTTTCCTAAATTCTTATTGTTGGAAAAAATGGTTTTATCCCAGTTTCTCATGAAGAAATTTTTAAGTAGATGCTTGAAAATAATCAATGAAAGAAAGCTATATTATCAGTAACCTTGGAAAGAGTTTTGAATTTTGGGGTAGGAGGAGAGAGTAAGGGGTAAATTTCTTTTGAATTTTAAAATTGAAGTAAAACATGGGGAAGCACAAAAATAAACAAGTATGTGGCTTGATGAATTTTCACAAATTGAACACCAATAATGTAACCAACATCCATATAGATAGAACATTACCACTACTCCCAGAAACCTTGCTCATGTCCACTTCCATTCACTTACACCATATCCCACCCTTTGACCTCAACCAACAAGGGTAACTGTTATCTGACTTTAAATACCATAGACTATTTTTGCCTGTTTTTGAACTTTATATAAATTGAATATGCTGTATGTACTCTTTTAGGTCTGGTTTCTTTTGCTCATTATTCCATTTCTGTGATTTTTTTGCACATATATGTTATGTATTTTTACATATAGACATGATTTGTTTGTTTCATTGCTGTGTACCACAGGCCAGGCAGTGTACAAGCAGCCCCTATAGGGACCAGCACCACTCTAAAGTGACTCCTGCCATGGGGAGAGAGAAAGATAACCGCACACCAGTCAGACTACAGCCCCAGCAGTGGGTGGGGGGAAGACAGCTTGTCTGATTGCAGGCCCTGCCCACCAATGAAAGGTGCCAGAGAACAACACAGGGAAAGTGCTCTGCAGTTTGGTGTTACTGCATCTCTGGCAAATGCCTGGTCGGACTTAACTCAAGCCCAAGGTGGGCCCAGACTGGCCAACTAATAGCACAGGGACCAAACACTGCCCATAACAGGCAAAGAGAGCCACTGATGATGAGTGGACTGAGAAAAGCAGACAAGACACAACAGCAGAACACATGCAACACACATAGGAGATAGCCCTGAAGTGCCAGGTTCTGATTTACAGGGGCATTGCATTGCAGGGCACTATAGGATCACTACTTCATAAGGTCATTACTTTCAAGAGCAGGAGACATAGCTGACTTTCCTAACATGAAAACAAGACACAGAGAGTTAGACAAAATGAGGAGACAGAGGAATATGTCCCAAATGAAAGTACAGGACAAAATCACAACAGGATATCTAAACAAAACAGAGACAGGTAATAACCTGATAGAGAACTTAAAGTAATGGCAAAAAGATACTCACTGAAATTGAGAAAAAAGTAGAGGACCTCAGTGAGACCCTATAAAAAGATAGAACACATAAAAAAGAAACTATCAGAGATGAAGAACTCGATAACTAAAATTAAAAATATATTAGAGGGAATTAATAGTAGACTAGAGGAAGCAGAAGAATGGATCAGGGACCTGGATGACAGAGTAATGGAAAGCAATTACACTGAACATGAGAAAGAAAAAAAATAAAGTAAAATAGATTGAGGGAAATCAGCAACACCATCAAGCATAATAACATTTTCATGTTCAGGATCCCAGAAGGAAAAGAAAGAGAAAAGGGGCAGAAAATTTATTTGAAGAAATAATATCTGAAATAATATCTTGAATTGGGGGAAGAAAACAGAAATTCAGATCCAGGAGGCATAAGAAGCCCCCAACAAAATCAACCCAAGGGGGTCCACACCAAGACACATAGTCATTAAAATGGCAAATAAAGTAGTGATTAAGAGAGAATTTTAAAAGTAGCAAGAGAGGGATGCATGGGTGGCTCAGTCAGTAAAGCATCTGCCTTCCACTCAAGTCATGATCCCAGGGTCCTGGCATCGAGTCCCATGTTGGGCTCCTTGCTCAGTGGGGAGCCTGCTTCTCCCCCTGCCTGCCACTGCCTTTGCTTGTGCTCACTCTCTCTCTGACAAATAAATAAATAAAATCTTTAAATTTTTTTTAATTAAAAATAAATAAAAGCAGCAAGAGAAAAGAAAATAGTTACATACAAGGGAAACCTCATAAGGCTATCTAGCTGATCTTTCAACAGAAACTTTGCAGGCCAGAGGAAAGTGGCATGATATATTCAAAGTGATGAATGGGAAAAATCTGCAGCCAAGAATACTCTATCCAGAAAGGCTATCATTCAGAATAGAAGAAGAGATAAAGAATTTCTCAGAAAAATAAAAGTTAAAGGAATTCATGATGAAGGCATTGTTGGTGGAAGAGCAAACTTGTGCAGCCACAGTGCAAAACAGTATGGAGATGCCTCAAAAAATTAAAAATAGAATTACCATAGGGTCCAGTAATTCCACTATTCTGTATTTACCCAAAGACTA
>NW_028015725.1:12703-17456 GCF_054177405.1 Leptonychotes weddellii
TTGCCAATTGCAACAGTATCAATGGAAGTAGAGTATAACGCTAAGCAAAGTAAGTCAGTCAGAAAAAGTCAGTCAGAACAAAAATCTGACTGATTTTTCAGTCAGAAAAAGACAAATACCACATGATTTCCCTCATATGTGGAATATAAGAAACAAAACAAACAAACAAAGGGAAAAAAGAGACAATTCAAAAAACAGACTCTTTTTTAAGTTTAAATTTGTATTATTTTTTTGAGAGAGCGAGTGAGTGCATGATCAGTGGGGAGGGGCAGAGGGACTTGGAGAGAGAGAATTTTAAGCAGGCTCTATCCCAGCATGGAGCCTGATGTGGGGCTCGATCTCACGACCCTGAGATCATGACGTGAGCCAAAATCAGGAGTCAGATGCTTAACTGACTGAGCTATCCAGGCAGCCCAAAAAACAGACTCTTAAGTATAGAGAACAAACAGATGGTTACCAGACGGGAGGTGGGTAGGGGGATGGGTGAAATAGGTGAAGAGGATTAAGAGTACACTCATCTTGATAAGGACTGAGTAATATATAGAATTGGTGTATCACTATATTGTACACTTCAATCTGATATAACACTGCATGTTAACTATACTAGAATTAAAATTAAAATTTAAAAATAGGTGAAAAGGTAAGCAAATTTTAGTGTATGTACATAATGAAATACTATGCAGCAATACAAAGGAATGAACTATTGATTCATGTGACAATATGATGAGCCTCAAATACTTATGGTAAGTGAGAAAATATAGATAAAAAAGAGTTACACTGTTTGGTTACATTTATATAAAATTCCAGAAAATGTAAGCTAATATAGAAATTTGAATTGATCTATAGTAGCTGCACATCAGTGGGTGTTTGGGAACAGCATGGAAGGAAAGATGTACTGTAAAGGGGCACAAAGAATCTCTGGGTGGGGATGTGGAAATTTTCATTATGTTGGTAGTTTCATACATATGTATTATGGAAATTCATGAAAATATACACTTTAAATGGGTGCAGTTTATTGTATGTAAATAATAACTCAATAATATTGTTTTTTAAAAAGCATCTCAGGAGCCCAGTATTGACCATGTATTCCAATGCATTATGGTGGTAAACTGTGGCAGGGCCATTGCTACTCTCATGTAGACTAAGGATGCCAATTTCATGGAGTTAAGGAGGTATTTTGCATTATGGCATTTTTTTTCAGATGCCTGCCTCAAAGAAGTCTCCAGCTTCTGATAGGAAGCTTATCTTTATAAGTAAACAGGAAAACAAAAGAGGCATTTTCTGTGATATGATTCATGGTTCTGTAAAGTAGTGCACAATGTTTCCATTTTTATACCCTTTTTGTGCATATGAGAGAGAACTGATTTCAAGTGTCCCCACACACATGTGTGTCCTTTGACCTCTTTTATACATATGCTATACATTTTTATTTTTCCAAGGGTAAGAAAAATGCTAGAATTCTTCCCATATGAATTTCAAATTAGTCCATAAATATTGCATTCTGAATTAGATACTTTACCCTAAATAACTTGTGCTTTTTTATGGTTTATTTTGAAAAAAAGGTGAATAGTGATGCTGGATTCTCATATAAGCATAGGGTATTTGTGCTTCAGATGCTAGGAAAAGACAGTTGAAATAATGCTTTTCTTCCTTTCAAATCCTATCTAGAACAACTGCCATATGACTGTCAGTGTAGTTTCTCCTTAAACATTTTGAGAGGAAGGGTAAAATCCACAAAAGAAAAATGACATGTACTGAGCAATTATTAAGTACGAAACATCATGTCATTTATTTCACAAAAGTTTTTGCATTCAAGTGTTCCAACACTGTAAGGTTTGTAGTATTAGCCCCATTTTACAGGTAAGGAAACTGTGGTTCAGACAAGTCAAGGTACTTATCAAAAGCTCCTGACACATTTGCTAATTTGAGGGCGGCAGTTGAGAGGCTGAGAAACTGAACAGAGGATTTAGGAATCTCATGGGTTTGGAGAACAAAAACTGGAGTACAGGGCTCTACAATGAGGATGAGCCCTTGTGAATACTCATGAGTTTCAGTTGGAACTCTTGAAGGACTATACCTTATGTATAAGTATGAACTGGTACATTAGCAAGATGGAGGCTCCTAATTTTCCCTCCTCCAATGGTTATGTTGAATATATAGCTACACATGGATCAATTCACGCTGAGAGAAATCCAGAAGCTTGTTGAGTGACTCCTACACATCAGAAAACTGAGAAAATACTCACATCAAAATGGTGGGAAAAGCTGAGACACACTCTTGCCATAAACCCCCCTCTTGGCACAGTGCCTTAAAACTGAGACAAAACTCCCAACTTTCAGCTTCTCCTTGAGGAGGGGAGAATTTTGGCCACACATCTAGCCCTCTAACTTTTATGGCTACCTCCTAAGTGACTAGCTCCCAAATCACCTAGCTTAAAAAGCTGAAGAAGCTTGGCATTTGCATGTCTCTCAGGACCACAATAAACAAAGAGGCAGTTTTTAAACAGGTTCACAAACACTTCCCACAGCTATTCCCCTGGGCTCAGTGTAGAGGGAGCAGGCAAAAATGCCCAGCTTCCAGTTTCTTTCTGGAAGGGATACTTTCCCAGCTGCTGCCCAAGAGTCAGGCTTCTAATCAGGTTGCACCTGGGAGCTGACTAGGCTCCTCTTGGAACTCGAAAGGGTTTGTGGGCACTACCTCCACCTTTTTCCCCCAGCTCACTCCAACAGCAAAACCAAGTCCCCAACTTCTCTCTTAAGGAGCTAGTTTACACATCTAGCACCCTAACTTTTACAGCTGCTATCTGAGGGATGGGCTCCTGAACTATCTAGCTCTGGGAACTGACAGGACTCAGCAATTTGTGAGTCCACCAGGACCACAGAGAACAAAGAGCTGCTTTTTATGGGTGTACAAGTACTCCCAGAGGCTATTCCTCCTGGATCAGTACAGAGCCAGTAGGCAAAACCACCCTGCTCCTTATCTTCCTTAATCTTCCTGATAAGGGGATATACCACATATCTAACATCCCAACCCTTCCAGAAGCTGCCTGAAGGTCGCATCTAGGGCCTGACAAAGCAATTAATAGTTCTCCAGGAGCCTGAATAGGCATGTGAGCATTTCCCCCACATTTTATTTAAATTTTATTTTATTATGTTATGTTAGTCCCCATACATTACATCATTAGCTTTTGATGTAGTGTTCCATGATTCATTGTTTGTGTATAACACCCAGTGCTCCATTCACTATGTGCCCTCCTTAATACCCATCACTAGGCTAACCCATTCCCCTACCCCTACCCTCTAAAACCCTCAGTTTGTTTCTCAGAGTCCATAGTCTCTCATGGTTTGTCTCCCCCTCCGATTTCCCCACCTACATTTTTCCCTTTCTCCTATCTTCTTCTTCTTCTTCTTTTTTTTTTTTTAACATATAATGTATTATTTGTTTCAGAGGTACAGGTCTGTGATTTATCATTCTTACACAATTCACAGTGCTTACCATAGCATATACCCTCCCCAATGTCTATCACCCAGCCACCCCATCCCTCCCACACCTCCACCACTCCAGCAACCCTCAGTTTGTTTCCTGAGATTAAGAATTCCTCATATCAGTGAAATCATATGATACTTGTCTTTCTCTGATTAACTTATTTTGCTTAGCATAATACCCTCTAGTTCCATCCATGTCGTTGCAAATGGCAAGATTCCGTTTTTTTTCTGATGGCTGCATAATATTCCATTGTATATATATACCACATCTTCTTTATCCATTCTTCTGTTGCTGGACATCTTGGCTCTTTCCATAGTTTGGCTATTGTGGACTTTGCTGCTATAAACAGTGGGGTACATGTATCCCTTTGGATCACTACATTTGTATCTTTGGGGTAAATATCCAGTAGTGCAATTGCTGGGTCGTAGGGTAGCTCAATTTTCAACTTTTTGAGGAACCTCCCTACTGTTTTCCAGAGTGCCTGCACAAGCTTGCATTCCCACCAACAGTGTAGGAGGGTTCCCCTTTCTCACATCCTCACCAACATCTGTCATTTCCTGACTTGTTAATTTTAGCCATTCTGACTGGTGTGAGGTGGTATCTCATTAAGGTTTTGATTTGGATTTCCCTGATGCCAAGTGATGTTCAGCACTTTTTCATGTGTCTGTTGGCCATCTGGATGTCTTCTTTACAGGAATGTCTGTTCATGTCTTCTGCCCATTTCTTGATAGGATTATTTGTTCTTTGGGTGTTGAGTTTGATAAGTTCTTTACAGATTTTGGATACTAGCCCTTTATCTGATATGTCATTTGCAAATATCTTCTTCCATTCTGTCAGTTGTCTTTTGGTTTTGTTGACTGTTTCCTTTGCTGTGCAAAAGCTTTTTATCTTGATGAAGTCCCAGTAGTCCATTTTTCCCTTGCTTCCCTTGCCTTTGGCGATGTTTCTAGGAAGAAGTTGCTGTGGCTGAGGTCCAAGAGGTTGCTGCCTGTGTTCTCCTTGTATTGGTATATACTTTCCACTTAGGACCTCCTTTGCTGCATCCCAAAGATTTTGAACAGTTGTGTTTTCATTTTCATTTGTTTCTATGAATTTTTTTTAATTCTTCTTTAATTTCCTGGTTGACCCATTCATTCTTCAGTAGGATGCTCTTTAGCCTCCATGTATTTGAGTTCTTTCTGACTTTCCTCCTGTGATTGAGTTCTAGTTTCAAAGCATTGTGGTCTGAAAATATGCAGGGAATGATCCCAATCTTTTGGTACTGGTT
>NW_028015726.1:0-11416 GCF_054177405.1 Leptonychotes weddellii
ACTTGAATCCTTCTGGTGAAATTTTCCACTGCAGCCCTGGGGCCTAGAACATTCTGCTGGAGACCAGACTATCCATAATGAAGCTGACTTTGGGCTGATGCACCCAGTTCTTTGCTAAAGTCCTTTTCTTTCCCCATTACTGCCCCCAGACAAGACCTTATAAACCTTGACAGCCAACTCCTGCGCTGGAGGGCAGCCACGGTGAAACGCACCCCTCTTGGCCTTGAATAGAGGCAGCGCCCTGGCTGAGAAGTTAGTGCGGGAGAAGTCCCTAGGGCTACCCTTGGGGCTGCAATGTCAGATGCATCTTTCCAGGATGGTGCTGTTCTACTTCCAGGGTAGGCTCTGGGGACTGGAGTGCTGCTTCAGGGACACTTGAGGCCCCGGCACTTTCCAAACACCCTGCTGAAGGTTGTTTCTGTAAAAACTGAGTGCCTACCAAGCAACTCATTAACAGTTGATGAACGGTAATTCTTTTGTAATTCGGGATAGACCACCTCATACAATATTTTTAAATGCCTGTAGCAATACTGATTTGTAAAATAAGTCATGTGGCCTACCTCCTGCCACATTCACTGGTGGAAGCAAACAGTGCAGTGAACTCAAAAGAGAAACAGTGAATCCTCAGAGCCTCAAAGCATCTGTCCCCAAGTACATACTAACAACTTTTCCCTCTTCATTTGTTGCAAAGACCTGAGACTACTTAAGGCAAAACTTCACACTGTACTGTGGGGGTACTAACATGGGTAGATATAAAATCTATGACGAGCACAAAGGACAGAAGGAGGAACATGGAACTGCCCTGAGGTAAGGATTTTACAATTGGACATTTATTAAACTAGTACACTATTAACTCCAAGTAGATTCTGATACGTAAAAGCCGCACACTGTAATCCCCAGAGCAAGCATAAAAAAATGCAAACGGTGTCACTTAGATGCCAGTGAAGGCATTAAACAGAATGCAAAGAAGTATCTGGCCAAGAATGAGTGGCCATGTGCACAGACCGCACCAAGGGGCTCTCCTGCAGGGACTTGCCCACCCAGCTGCTGCCCAAGCTGGGAGTAGGGGCTGATGTGGGGTGTGGGGTCAGCACCTAAGAACAAGGAGCAGCAATTCCCAAAAGAGATGGAAATGCAGGTCGGGAAGCCAACCGAATAAGACTTGGCCTGTTAAGTTTCCTATTCAGATTCCTCTTTTTTTTTTTCTTTTCATTTCATTGTTTTAAAACAACAGAAGGTCTCCTGATTTACCGCTTTTCCTGATTCTGATTTATTCAGGAATAATCATTGTACCTGGTGGTATAGATAATAAAAAGGTCTGGGGTTGGAAGCTGTGCGGTTTATGGATTATTTTAATCGATCAAAGAGCTCTGATTCAACTCTATGGAAACAGATGCAATTTTGTTCTCCGATATTCAGATTTCTGTTCCAGGACAGACCTTCATTTTCTCTCTTCATTCTCCTTTTATTTGATGGATGGCTGCTGAAAGTGACAAATATATTTACATATAACTATGGAGGCCCACATGATTTGCTTCATGTGTTGAGAACAGGATCGCACTAGGAATGATGAAATTGGAAGTTGTACATTCTGAAATTGCTCTACTTCTGCAGTTATGAGCATACTCTCTTAAATATTGCCCTTAAAACTGACTTACCATTGATTAGATGAATTGTGGCCATTTACAATAAGGAGGACCTAAATACATGGAGGAAGAGCATGATGTACTTTAACTCCTCTTTAGAACCAACCGATAAAGTTTTAGTTTTCTTCATTTTAACAAATTAAGGCATTGCGTTTGTTTTTGAGAATGTGGCTCTTTCTATTTATGATGGGTCTGATCTTGGCAGAACTTTGCATTATGAACAAAGGGTCTCCATCAACTATGACTTCCTATGTGGAGGAAAAATGCTCGTGAGATGATCACCTCAGTGCTGGTAGAAACATCCTAACAAATCCGACAAAAGTTCTCCCCTCACCCTTAACTGGATAACCACTTGTTCTGTCCTATATCCACTTGTTCATGTTAAGTCTCCCCATGTTCACAGGATGGAGTTCGGGGGCACTCGTGTTTCCTTTCCACGCAAATGTTAAGGATTACTTGTGTCACAGAAAACTCAGGCATCAGGTGACCTGCAGGAGGAAAACTTA
Source organism: Leptonychotes weddellii (assembly GCF_054177405.1). Classification (NCBI taxonomy): domain Eukaryota; kingdom Metazoa; phylum Chordata; class Mammalia; order Carnivora; family Phocidae; genus Leptonychotes; species Leptonychotes weddellii. The sequence goes on from NW_028015726.1 coordinate 2,153, forward strand.
AAGAATCTGAATAGAGAGGGCTGGAAGCTGAATGGGTCAGATCAGAATTAGTAAACACGTGTGGCTATGAACAATCAGCCTGACTGATGAGAGCAGAAGGTATAAACTGCAGAGACAGGCTCTCAGTAGCATCAATCAGCTGACAACTTCCTATTTTGCCTCCATCCAGACTTTTCTCCTGAGCCTCTCATGTATCCATCCAGCTGCATGGTAGGTCCACTTCTAGGTCTCACAAATGGTTCATCTCCACATGGTCAGAAGGAAACTGGATTGCAATCACTTAAGAACAAGCTTTCTCTTCCAGGCTCTCCCACTTCAATAAATGATTCAAAAATTCTCCAGTGATCAAACCAGAAGACTGACAGATATTCGAAACTCCCATACCTCACCACCCACATTCAGCCAAGAGATTTTATACAATTCATTACAAAATATATATTTTGAGTCGAGGTGTTTCTGTCCACTGCCACCACTTTCATCTTAGCCATCATCTTGGAGTCCAGACCACCACTCCCAATCCAGACCAGTAGAAACTGAATGAGAAATGTCAGTCAGGTAGGAATTGCACTAGTATGTTGTGAGACCCTCTTCTCCCAATGCACTGATACATAAATGGTTAAGAAAAGATTTTTTAAAATGATAAGACATAGATGGGAACACAAACATGTCAATACTTACATGCATCAGAAGAAAAAGGAAACACCAAATGTGAGCAAGGCTTAAGCCATGTGCATACTGACGCCTGTGTTCTGAATTAGGTGGAGGCACCTGAGAACACATGTCCATAGGGCAAGAGAAAACTGAGCAATCCGGGTGAGAGAGTCAGCCAGAGGCAAGCTCGGTGTTTAAAACCAGGGGCCCTGGTAGGACTCTCACTCACATGAAAGCAGAGGTGCCAAAATGGATGCGGACTACTTCCCAGGGCTACAGGGGGCAGAAACCCAGCTGATCCAAGATGGTGATGTAGAAAGTCCCTGAACTCACCTTGTCTGTGGACACACCGTGTCTACACCACCAGTAAGGGAGACAGAGGCACGGTCAGGAAGGCAATCCCCACTCCTGACACTGCAAAGTATAGTGGGGAGGGATAGTATTGAGTCACCATGGGCAGGTTTGTCAGCCCCGGGGCACAGAAGAAAAGCTGGTGTTTAAAAGGGCCCTGGAATAGAAATAAAACAGCCCTACAACCCTGCCATATGGCAGAGAAGTAGCTGGAACTCTCTCCCAGTTGGAGGGGTTGGCAACTACCATGGTTTACACTATCCCTCCAAACTGATAATGTGCACAGAAGCAGGGTCTGGGAGTCCTAGCTGGCCTATCATCTCAGCCCCAGGCCCCCAGGCCACACCAGTCCCAGCCATCCCACCGGGGGCCCCAGAGCAGTGCTCACTGAAAAACCCTGGTCAGCGCCCAATGCGTATCCAGCTGTCTGGCCAATGTGCCACAGGTGGAAAGAACCCAGAAGAGTCCATGTCCACAGAAATTTACCTCCATAAGGCTCGCTAGGGCACCTCTGGTGCAGAGTGCTCTGGGACCTCCTGACTCCTGCCTGCTTTGGCTTCAGCCTCCCTGGCAGGGTGGCTTCTTCACCAGCAGCCCAGTTTCCTGGTGTGACTCCCACCTCACCTCCAGCTGCCCTATCAGTGCATGCACTCTGGGGAGCACCCCAGGACCCACAAACCTGCTTCCCAGCTCTAACTACTGCACCACGGTTCACCTGGTACTGAGCACACTGGGAGACCCCACCTTGAAACCAGTTCCCCTAAAGCTACCTTACTAGGGAGCCCTCTGAGCGGAGAGCCCCAGGACCACCCTCACCCCCATCCACTCCAGCTTCAGATGTCCTGTCAGCGCATTCTCTGCCCAGAGAGCCCTGCGACCACCCCAGCTCACACCCACTTCAGCTCCGGCCATCCCATCAGGCAGCCCATACAAAGTGTCCTTGGCCCCCTACACATGCCCTCCACAGCTCTAGCCAGCCACTCCGTCGAACAAAATGGCAAGAAGTACAAACCTTCCAATAAGTACTTTAAAAGTAAATGGCCTAAATACTCCAACGAAAAGATAAAGAGTGGCAGAATCGATTTAAAACAAACAAAAAATGACCCATCTATATACACTGCTTAAGGGAGTCTCCCTGCAGTCCTATGATACACAGAAACTGAAAGCGAAAGGATGGAAAAAGAAAAATTATGCAAACAGAAGAGGAATAATGCTGGGGTAGCAATACTGGTCTCAGACAAAATAGACTTTGAAACAAAGGCTGTAACAAGAGACAAAGAGGGGCATTACATAATGGCACAGGGCAATCAATCCAACAAGATGATGTAACAGTGTAAATGCCTATGCACCCAACACTAGAGCACCTCAATACCTAAAGCAAATATTAATAGACATAAAGGAAAAATTGACAGTAATACAGAAATAGCAGAGATTTACCACCCCATGTGTATGAGTGGAAAGATCATCCCGGCAGAAAAGCAACGAGAACCCTGTGTTTTTGAATAAGACTTCTGACCAAGTGGACTTCATATACATATATATATATATATATGTATATATATACACACACACACACACAAAACTTCCCATTCAAAAACAATGGAACCTACATTCTTTTCTAGTGCAAATGGCACTTTCTCATTCACACCTTAGGCCACAAAACGAATCTCAATAGATTTCAGAAGATTAAAATCATACACAATTTTGCAACAACAGTATCAAACTAGAAACCTACCACAAGAGAAACAAAAAAAACTGGACAAAAAAACCACAAAGGCATGGAGGCTAAACACCATGCTACAAAACCATCAATATGTTAATGAACAAAGGGGAAATAAAAAATGACATGGAGACAAATGAAAATGAACACAGAGGAGTCCCAAGTCTTTCAGACACAGCAAAAGCAGTTCCAAGAGGGAAGTTTATACCAACACAGGCCTACCTACAGGAACAAGAAAAAAATTCAAACAGTCTAACCTTATGCCTACAGGGCCTAGAGAAAGAATGAAGATGTAGGTTAGTATAAGGAAGAACATAATCAAGATCACAGCAGGAATAAATGAAATACAGATGTGACGAGTGCAATCCAGCTGCCACCATCTCAGGATACAATGTGTTTTACTAATGGTTTGTGAGTGTACTTACCGGATAGAAGCCTTCCCTGTTCTAAGGGCTACAACCTCAGGAGTAGATTAGTGTTACTGAAGAAAATACTTCCAAACTGGAGAATACACAATGACTGAGGGATCCCTTTCCCAGGACAAATACTCGGCCACTTGCCACATGTAGCCAGTTGCGCCACATTTCCACTGGGCCTATCATCCGCAAACATTCCACCTTGTGGAAGAAACAAATGGCATCATAAAATCCCAACCGGCAAAACCCACGGCATCTTTCCATTTGCCAAAGCCCAAAGATCTTCCCTTCATACTGTTGAATCTGAGATCCACTCCCCATGAGAGACATAAACATTCATGCTTTGAAATCATTGCTGGAAGACCAGGGAGATGTGATCAAAGGGCATATGAACCCAGCAACATAAAGGTGATATGATGACTTAGTAAGAAATGACAGCTATAAATAGGCCCTTCCATGAAATGAGTAATTGGTGGAACAGTCTGTCCGCACCATGCGCCTGGGAGACAGGTATCAAACGTGGCCTTCAACCTGGAGAGGAGTCCCCAAAGACTCCCTCCAGTCTCTCTGGGAGGATTCATACCAGCTATTCCTAACTGCTCAATCACAAGGCACTGACTCATGGATTCATGTCTACCATTTCTTTAAAATGGCTGCAACCTCCAACTGGACAACCAAACCAATGGCTAGACCTCATCTGATTATAGCCCAGAAAAAGAAGCAGATGACATCTGAGGGGACAGCTTTCTCAAGAGGCAGGGACAGGCCAATACCGTAGTACATTCAAAACACAAAAATCTAACAGAAACTCCTAAACTTGCTGAAATCGTGGGCCGATTTTTCTCTCTGTGGGAATTGTTGTGATTTTTGCTCTTTTACTTTACTGCTGGTAAACACACTCTCAAAGGTTTCTGGATACCAACTGTTGTTCCCTCACTGCCTTTACATATATTCAAGAGCATGACATTCTTAAATTAAAAATTAAAAACTGCTAAGTTACACACACTAGACAAAACCTTGAAAAGACATTTGACCGTAACCCCAGCGTGGTTGAATGTTAAGTTTTCTGATACTTCAGCTGCCTGCCTTCAGGACTCGGGGCTCTCTTGTGTCTAGATCTATAAATTTTATTGTTGAATATTTTAATTTTGCACTATTTGCAATTTTCCGATTGCTTATACTTTGCGTTTCTCCTTGTACTACTACTGAAAATATAAAAATGACTGTTGCTCAAAGAACAGAAGTCATCATCAGATCTACCCAGAAATGAGATCCTAGGTAACATCTAGACGTGATTTCCTCAAATCTTCTTACTAAGACGCAGTCCTAAGACTCACCTAGCATGGATTATCAATAAACTAGGTAACTTCCACCTCCCAGGGGCATGATGGACCTGGAGCAGGTTGCCAACCACCCAGGCAATGAAATGGGATGGCAGGAAAATACAATTTGAGCAATGATGTTTTCCTGTCAGAAAGATGTCAGAAAAAAGATGGGCTGGAATTGTGAAAGAAGATGCAAAATGAAGTAAGCTTTGCTAAGAGAGCCACTCCAACTAGAATGGAAAGGACAATAATGAAGTAAAGCATAAGCACATCTCCTCTTTCAATTTCAAGAACACCATGAACTTTGGACTTCTGGCACCTGTAACTGCTCAGTTGCAACTGGACCACCTCCTCCAACACATCCTTCCACTTTGGACTGAAATAGAGACAATGTAACAGCTGTTCACTGCTCGCAATCAATTCTGTCAAAACAAGTGCCCTGCTTTTCCTTCATAAACCCGCACTCCCTGCTCAAAATTAGGGGCACACCGGATTTCTCCACTCTGTGTCTCCCAGATGACAGTCCCTAATTCCCCTAAATTGAAGTTTCAGCTGTTTTCCAGCATCTACTTCTCGATTGACAGGAATTAGGTACAAATGCAAAGCCCACTTTAGGCTATTTATACATCATCAGGTTATGGTAAACACCACAGGAAACATTAAAATGCCAAAGTAAGATAAATTCAGATTCCTGACATTGATTTGTTTACACTTAAATCTTTTGGGAAAATTTGGTCACAAGAATCAGCTCTGGGTGTCATAAATAAAATTTCTATTTTGACATAATATCAGAAATCCATCCAATGTCATCCATCATAGCCTATAAGGTACCCTAAATAGGTATACTTATATTCACACCAACCAAAAAAACCTCCCCTCAAAGTCATAAACTAAAATTAGTTGTTATCCGACATGTGCCAAAGTGACAGAGATTACTTGATGATATTATTCAAAAACTAAGTTCTTAAACTATACATTTTCATGACAAAGTTTTCTAAAACTGTGACAGAAAAATGCTCTATTTAGATATCAGTTGAATAAAATGCTGTGACTGCATTACCTAAAGAAGCAAAAGGATTTTATCATGTGTAAATTTATGCTGTTACTCATGTTTTTTTTTTCAATCCTACTATCTTTTTTTTTTTAAGTCATAAAATATTTTAAAGAAAAACACTATATTTACTGCCTGGAACTGCCTATTACCCCTGGCTTTTTGGCCAAGGGGTTCTGAGTTTTCACTTTGCATGGGACCACACAGAGCATGTTGCCAGTCCGGCAGATGGTTATAATGTATGTGCCCCCTGCAAGACAGCTCTAGGGAGTGGATGGACAAGGGGTGAAACCCGCAGACAGGTTGTGGGTCTAAACACTAAGAGTGCACAGACTGACCTCAGCAGCCAAGAGGATCCTGCCCAGCTATGACCTGCCTCATCTCCTGAGTCTTCCCCTGCAAAAGTAGGCTGGACCCATGACCTGCACACACGCCATGGCAGCCCACATCCAGTGGTGGGGAGGACCCACTGTCCACTCAGAACTATCCTCATTACAGAACGGAAATTCAGGATGGAGGGCAAGAGAGAGGGAGGTCAAAGCACTAAGGGTCTTTACAATCTGAAACACATGAGAAACCCAGTGTTTTCCAAGAGTATTTTTCTGTCCCCTGCAGAAAAGGAAACTTCAAATCCAAAATAATGAAATTTATTGGAAAATGAGGGAGATAGGTTTGTATACTTAGCAGTCCGCCCCTGAGATAACATTAGTAATTGTCACTCTTGGCTCCAAGGGGCTCCTGGAAGGAAAACAGGGCCATCCGGGGGAAAGGGGCACTGTAGGAAGGACTTTTTCTTAAAAATTTTATTTATTTGAGCGAGCGAGAGAGAGGGAGAGAGCACATGAGTGGGGTGAGGGGCAGAGGGAGAAGCGGACTCCCCACAAAGCAGGGAGCCTGATGCCGGGTTTGATGCCTGAACTCCAGGGGCATGACCTGACCTGAAGGCAGACACTTAAACCTGGGGTGCCCCCAGACACCCCAGGAAAGACTTTTCAAAACAATGTTTTATTAATAAAAGTTTAAGGAGGGCACGTACTGCATGAAGCACTGGGTGTTATATGAAAACAATGTATCGGGGATCACTACATCAAAAACTAATGATGTATTGCATGGTGACAAACATAATAAAATAAAATTTAAAAAATAAATAAAAATAAAAGTTTTCTAGAATAGCAAATATAAAATGAAAATTTAAGTCTCCTTTGTGGCCCCTTTTTTTTTGTTTGTTTATGTAAAATACAGTGCAGTATTAGTTTCTGGAGTAGAATTCAGTGATTCATCACTTACAGGCAGCACTCAGTGGTGATCACAACAAGTGCCCTCTTTTATACCCATCGTCCATCTACCCATCCAAGACCCACTTCCCTCCATCAACCCACAGTGTGCAGAGCTGCCTGCACTCTGAAAGTTCTATCATGACCAACCCATCGCCATGGTGACCGATGATGCAACCTTTCCTCCCATTCCAACTGTCACTCTGTGAGCCGAGCCCTGGCAGTTTGGTAACAGGTGTGAAGTTTCCCACGATGGGCAACCTGAATTGCTGTTCTACAGGTATGTTCATATGGATTTTCTGAATTCTCTTAAGTTGGCTGCCTCACTTCTAGAGAAATTTGTTTCCTATTTTTTTTCTTTTCATGTCCACCCTCCAAGTTGTCCACACTGATAGATGAATATTCTAGGTTTTCCGTATTAGATACTTTTGATTTTTCAATGACGCTGGCTTCCTTAAATAGCTTCTAAATCCAGAAAACTGTACTATTTCTCAGTGCCAATTTCATACATAGTCATACCAAGAATGCACACAGGGAACAAACCACACTGCTCTCACTGGATCAGGAGAATCTTGATGCCATCCAGCAACACATTATAGGGAAAGGAATTACAAGTCACCTCTTCTCAAGGTGGACGACAAAATCTGGAAGCAACTGCGAGCAGTCTAAATGCAGACATTTTTAGGAGAGAAACTGGACTACCTTGTGGTATTTTCATGAGTTGATGTGGAGGTTCACTGGCTGTCTGGATGATGCCTGGGAGTGAACGAGAAGGGACCGTGCCATCAGGTAGGTGGAATGAACATTTGGCATCTGAGTAATGGACTGTCTCTCTTCAAAGACAGTCCTATCCAAAGATAGTTCTGAAGGTCCTGTGTATGGAGGAACTCTCTAAGAGGAGACAGGACACTGTCCCCTACCCCCACAGTGTCTAGAGGATGAAGAGACCTGAGAGTAGAGAGTGGATGTGGGAGGTAGGTTGGAAGAAGTAGGGAGGAACTCACTCCAACCAGTGTAGTCTCACTTTAGTCAAGGCCCCTCAGACCATTCCTTAGATCAATAGTAGGACATTCAGCATCATAGATTTATTTCCTTAAAGCAAACATCCCCAACCCTGATGGCCACTTCCACATTAATTCCCATGAACTGATCCTTGGGATTGGTCAGCTGAAAGCAAGCGAATTCTTGGTAGGGTTTAGAATAGCCTGGATTTGGAATCAGCTTGGAGCCAAGGAGATTGCCCGTCACAGTGGGTGCTCAACAGGCTTTTGGGAAGGCCCTGGGGGACTGAGCTGACACTGCAAAGAACTGGGGAAAGTGGCCAAGCTGCACTTCCCTGATCCTTTGCTGGAGCTCCATTTGGAAGAACCTGCAGCATATTTTATGTCCGGAACCCTAACGTAGAGGTAAATTAGGATTGAGACTGTTCTCATGGCACAGACACGTCCTGCAGGGCACAGGTGGATTTGAAAAGTGAGGGCAGCTCTTGGTTCAGGGGTTCAGGACATTTTCTCGGCGGCCCTGAGAAGGTGCCAGGTCCTCAGGATCTCTCCCCCCAGGGAAACAACTACATTCCTGTCCCAGATCCATCACTCACCAGCGTGGCCACTCTGGACAGCCACTTCATCTCCATAACTTTCAGGGCCCTCCACTGTAGAATATGGGCTACCACCCCATATTTTCCGCTCCAGTGGTGCTGGTGCGGGGATTACAAGACAGGATGATATGTTTTCTGTGAGCTGTAAAGCTTCATTCCCATGTGAAGGATAAAGAGTGAGCTTCCAACCTCCCATGCAGTGGAGTCATCCGAGTCCCATGTCTGGATTCACCCACTACCAGGTGTCTAGCTCATTCTATAGGAAATCAGAACCTGACTACCTCCAGAGCAATGGTGAAGCATCAGTCCTTTACTATGTCCAAGGCTCTACTTGGAGGAAATCACTTTTAGTGTCACAACAGCACACTATTGAATAGGAGATATGATTATTTCCACATTTCAGAGCAGGAAACTGAGACACAGAGGGCTCTCGGTAACTCTCTCAGCTATGGGTACCTTCTAAATGGGATGTGAATCCAGGCCATCGGGCATGGTCACTGTGCTTTGCTGCGTTTCTATCACGTCTCGGCTAAATGACAGTAGTTGCCCACAAAACCTGTCTGTTGGGGGATTTCAGGGCACACCACACCGCAACATCTCCCTAAGGCCAGCGTTGAAGGACCAATGTCTGCTAGACAGCTGGTGAGTAGGGGGAGCAGAAGGTTGAACTAGGAGTAAAGTAGGACTCCTGCCCCGATGGTCTTCTGCCTGCAAGATGCCAACACTGCTCTCTCTTTCTATGCATTTCCCAGGACCGTGTGTGGAAGGAGAGAGGGAAGTTGTGGAGCCCCCCACAACCACGTCGGCCTCTTCCACAGAGAAAAAGAAAAGAGTCCGCTTCTCCCTCCACAACCAGGTCTTCCAAATCGGGGACACCGA
>NW_028015727.1:0-744 GCF_054177405.1 Leptonychotes weddellii
CCACTCGAGGGGGTAGAGAGTGACAGGGTCAGGGATGTTGGTTACACAGGGTCATTAATCATTGCACAGGTATTCACTGAGCACCAGCTCTGTGCCAGGCACCGTGTTAGGCACTAGGGACAAGTAGTGAGCAAACAGCTCTCCCAGCCTCTGTCCTCCTGAAGCTCACAGTCCAGTGGAGTTAGAAAGATGTGAATCAGTCAGTGCATAATCATTCACAGTTGGTCGGTTCTGTCTAGTGCCCTAGCAGGTGCTTAGTAAATAGTGAGGAGTGATCAGAGTAAATGTCTCCAGCCCACATTCCGTTGTGTTTGTGGCTTTCTCTGGGACAAGCCATGCTGATGGCTTCTCATGCACTGTCTGATTTAATTCTGCCAGAAGCCCTGTCACATAGGGACCCTTTATATCTTGACACTACAGATAGGGAAACTGAGGCTCAGAGAGGCGCTCTTCCCGTTTACAGATGCATTCTCAAGCCAGGTTCCAAACATCACATCCACAACAGATCCCTGCTTTCTCCGCACCACCTCCCCCTCTGACCTTTCCACTCTCCCGTCTCGAGGCCACTGAGCAAAACAGCTGAGGATGTAGGCTGTGCAGTCGGACTACCAGAGTTTAAACCCTGCCTCCTCTGTTTATTGGAAATGGAACCTTGAAAAAAGCACTCAACCTCCCACAGCTCGGTTTTCTTATCTGTAAATGGAGATGGTGTTCACAACAGTCACTTCCTCTGCATGGAGACTG
>NW_028015728.1:0-744 GCF_054177405.1 Leptonychotes weddellii
CAGATCAGGGAGACCTGTTGGTAGACCGTGGTCTTCAGAGAGATTTCCATGGCTTAGACCATAAGCGTAGAGGAGGGATCGATTGAGAAGCCAGAGAGGCAATTGGTGATGTCATGGGAAAGCCAGGTGAGCGCCATGGCCTGGAGGCCAAGCAGTCGGTAATGGAGACGTTGGGACGCCTGGGCGGCTGAGTGGGTTAAGCGTCTGCCTTCAGCTCAGGTCATGATCCCGGGGTCCTGGGATCGAGCCCCGCATCAGGCTCCCTGCTCAGCGGGAAGCCTGCTTCTCCCTCTGCCTGCCGCTCCCCCTGCTTGTACTGTCTCTCTCTCTCTGACAAATAAATAAATAAAATCTTAAAAAGAAAATAATGGAGACATTGCGAGGAGGCGTGCGTGAGTGGTGTAATGCCACCGTTGGGTCAGCAGGTGAAGGCTAAGACCGCCGTGAAGATTTAGCAATGGCAAGGTCCTGGGTCGGTGGGGGTAAAAGCCCAATCTGAGTTAGATTCAAAAGAAAACGAGAGTGTCCTTAGGTAAGTGGGTGAGTTCATATGCTGTGGTCCATCCAGAATGGATGGATTTATTCACCACTGAAAAGAAATGCTCTCCAAAGCCATGGAAAGACTTGGAGGAACCTTCATGTTGCTAAGTGAAAGAAGGCAGGCTCGAAAGGCTGCATAGTATATGATTCCAACTGTAACATTCTGGAAAAAGCAAAACTTACGGGAACAGTAAGAACAGCAGT
>NW_028015729.1:0-744 GCF_054177405.1 Leptonychotes weddellii
GTGAAGGTTTTTAAAGCATGTTTGAGCTACTGGTCACTTCATTTTATGTGAAAACACACAATTAAGCTTAAAGAGACATTTCACCAAGTGAATGCTGGTGCATACTTTGATTTCACTATTTAGTGATGTAATTTTTCCAACATTTTCCCAAAATTGAAACCCAGCCTTCAACGGCACATGATGAGTGTTTAACTTAGTTTTTGTTTTCTTGAACTTTTTTTTTCAAACAGCAAAAGAGTTCTTTATTTACTTAAGTATACTTATGTTACTAGCTGAAATTCAAAGAGAAGGACATATTTGCTTATGTGTTTGCTATAATAGTTGGAGATAAGCATTTCCCAACACAAAGTTTTGATGATAAGAAAATATTATAATATCCAGGGATAAAGGCTGATTGCTTACAGAGTACTACAGACTAAAAATAGATTTATTAATTAGTGGCAACAGAGGGCAAAATACCATGAAATAATATTTTTTATTGTGACTAGAAAAAAGTAATTATCAAATAAGAATTCCAGACACAGCTAAACTATTCTTTAAAAATGATTAGAGGGGTACCTGGGTGGCTCAAATGGTTAAGCGTCCTGACCTTTGGCTCAGGTCATGATCTCAGAGCCCTGGGATTGAGCGTGTCTGGCTCCGGACTCAGGGGGGAGTCTGCTTCTCCTTTTGCCTCTGCCCCTCCTCCTGTTTATGCTCTCTCTCTCTCTCACTGTCTCTGAAATAAATACAATCTTTTTTTTT
>NW_028015730.1:0-744 GCF_054177405.1 Leptonychotes weddellii
AGCTCCTATTTTTCAGTACTGTAGCAGATTTTTTAATTTTTCAGTACTGTAGCAGATTTTTTTAATTTTTCCTCTGCTTTAGCACTTTATATAGGATTTAGCATTAAGAGGGATAGTAGGTGGTTCTGTCCTGTCTGCCATCTTGATCCAGTCTTACTACCACTTTAAGAAAACAGGACAAAAACTCTTCTGTAGCCTTCCTTTTATTCCAGTTAATTTCCTTGAAAAGAACTAGTGTTACCGTGGCTCCCGGGATGGTCCTCTAGTTATAAAATACGTTGTACTATTATCATTCACATAAAGTATTATTTACAAGGAACTATTGAAATATCACCTCTTTGCTCTCTAACATGCACAACTTTGTGATGCACCTATCGATACTAAAAAGCAGTTCCTAGAATACTCTTAGGGATCATGAAATAGTTTTAGTGATAATTGATTTTATTTGCATTGAAAGATTAGGGATAATAGAACTATCTTAAAAACTACTCGGTTGATCAGGATCATACTGGTGTAAAATGTTTTTTGTCCTCCTTTTTTAACAATGAATTAGACATGCATCCATGAACAAAAGCACTGTTGTGGGAGTTGTGGGAATGAGCACCATCTGCCAAGGGACCTGGGAGGAGTCTTGCCCACCTGCACATCCAGTAAGAGGCAGACAGACCTTGTTACAGGCTGCAGAACCAGCAAAACTGCCTCAAACCTTCTTGCTGCAATAAGGGACAAACCTGGAGAGTGCTG
>NW_028015731.1:0-744 GCF_054177405.1 Leptonychotes weddellii
CTCATCCCCTCCTTTCTTAGTTCCCATCCATTTGGGTCATCCTTGACATTTATCTTTTGTACTCTGAGATATGGAAAAAAGTTTAATATCCTGAATACCCATCCACGTCTTGGGATAGGCACCTCCTGGGTTGTCCATATTAGCAAGTGTCCAGAGGAAAGTCTCATGAAATGCGGAGCACCCCAAGGCACACGGTCCTTAAATCCCACGTTAGGTGGATGGTCTACACACAGCCAAGAGGATAGAACAAGGCAGCGTGTGGAAACCGGCCCCTTCCTCCTGAAAGCCTCATGGGACTGTGAGGAAGACCTGTTATTACTTCTGTGCTCCATACATAGATGATTAAGCCTGTGATTGCAATAATTGGTTATTTTAGCCTTTCCAATGTGTAGTATTGATCACCGGATCATACTTGGGGCTCCTTTCCTGTTGTACAGTTTGTGAAAAAGCATTAATATTCTGACTCATGACCAGTTTGGCCATATTAAATAGATGAAACCAAAAAGAAATAGTTTATAATTTATAGTTGGAGCTAAGTCTATTAAATTTTTAAAAAATCTTCTTAAAACAGGAAAACTAATACATGTGTATGGCTGGATTATCACTGGAAGATCAGAAACCTTTGATTTTGATGCTGAGTACATTGATAGGTAAGTGTGTGTTTCGGTGTTCAACTAGTTACAAATATGCTGGGTTGCTTCCTGAGACCAGCTTCCCCGATAGCAATAAATTGTAAGCAGTTGG
>NW_028015732.1:0-744 GCF_054177405.1 Leptonychotes weddellii
CCTGTCCCGGGCTCCAGGGGAAGCGCTCAAGGGCCCAGGGGACCCCACTGGGAGGGACTGACCTGGGAACAGGTGTTGTGGGGTCCACCCTGGGCGGCTGGGCCAGGGTTGGGCCGGGAGTCAGCAGGAGAGACCAGGCAGCCACAGAGAAGGGATCAGTGGCCCCTGGTAGCCAGGACGACTGTGATCAGGTTCCTGGTGGTAGTCACAGGCCAAGCTCTGCTGAGTCCTGCAGACCCCACTCCCAGTCCAGGCAGAATTGGGGCCAGGATGTGCCCAGAGGCTCCAGGTCTCCATCCTTTGCCAAGGCCGTTGGCTCTGCTGTAAATGCCCTGGCTGTCCCCGCCCCCCCCAGTAGCCCAGCTCCTGTCTGTTCTGCAAATTCCTCCTTCTTCAAGGCCAGCCTCAGGGGGCACTGCCCAGGGGACACATCCCAGCACATGCAGGCAGTACAGCGTCCTCTCTGCATCTCGACTCTAGGCGGTGGCACCAGCCTGGCATTTGTGAGCTGGCTCCTGGTCCCCCCTGTGGCCTGAGAGTCCCTTCGGAGCCTGGCAAGGGCAGGAGATGCTCCTGTGGGGCTGAGTGGGAGCAGAGTGGGCACTCTGCTTCTCACGGGGCTGCCGGCTCCTCTGGGGTCTTGCCTCCCAGAACCCCCTCCCTCTGCCAGTGCTGTCTGTCCTTGCCCACACTCCCTGGCAGGCCCTGGGGACGCATGGTCCCTCGCTGAATCCTTGAGGCTGT
>NW_028015733.1:0-744 GCF_054177405.1 Leptonychotes weddellii
ACCTTCTCCTCCTCATCCACCCTCACGCCCCCTCCTCCTTCTCTGGGACCCACAGCTGGACTGATGCGTTGATACCTGGTTCTCATCTTGAAAAGAAAGTGGCAGCCTGAGCATGGCACTTTCATCTAAGCAGATGACACACATATTTAACCTGAACGGTGAGCAAGGCTGAGGGACTGCCAATGGTTCTAAGTGGCAACGCTCCCTCGGGTCCAGGTAACTTCCCAGACATCCAAACACCTGTGATGAATAGCCCGTAGCGACTGCACAGGGGCTGGATGAAGAAGTCGGGTCTGGAAGCAGTGGCCTGGCTTTGGGAACCCTAAGGGACCAGTGTTTGCACCCAGCCACCTCCAGTCTGCTGGACAGCTAGGCCAGCCGCGCCATCTTTCCAAGAAAACGAACCCGATTCCACGGACACGGCAAGGACTTCTTATTTAGATGCTTTCTCCTTTACTCCCGGTGGGAAGGGATTTCAGAGTCGAGGCTGCCGTGTACGGGCTGTGGGATGGCAGCCGTGGGACTGGTTTGGGCGCAGGGTGTCTGGCACTCAACATCACACAGCGAGGAGGGCGGCTTCGTGGCCGAGGGAGGCGCGCTGACCCGTTTGTGTGCTGAGCAGCAGGTCAGGTGGGCGCGTTATGAGTTGTGCACGGAAGACGTAGCAGAAGTCTCCCCCCGCCCCCGTCCGTGGTGGCTTGACGCGGAGCGCGTGACCGCAGGGGGCTTGCTGCCCTGCGCGGA
>NW_028015734.1:0-744 GCF_054177405.1 Leptonychotes weddellii
CCCAACACCCCTTATTAAAGAGACTGTCCTTTCCCCTTTGTGTGCTCTTGGTGTCCTTACTGAAGGACACCACAAGAAAAGAAAGTTACAGGCCAATATCCCTGAATAACATGGTGCAAAAGTCCTCAACAAAATACCAGCAAACTGAGTTCAACAGACACATTAAAAGCATTATACACCATGATTAAGTGGGATTTATGCCGGGATAGAGGATAGTTCAACCTATACAAATCAATAAATGTGATACATAACATTTATTGTTATATACATAACATGATTATGTTATGTATCATAAAAGTTATCTCAATGGGTCCAGACATGGTATTTGAGAAAATTCAACTTCTTTTCATGATAAAAACTCTCAAAAAATTAGGTATAGGAGGAATGTACCACAATATAATAAAGCGTGTATATGAAAAAGCCTGCAGATTATATCATACTCAATGATGAAAAGCTAAAATCTTGTTTAAGATCAGAAAAAAGATAAGCATGTCCACTCTTTCCACTTCTGCTTAATATAGTACTAGAAGTCCTAGCCAGAGCAATTAAGCAAGAAAAAGAAATCCAAATTGGAAAGGAAGATGTAAAATTGCCTGTTTGCAGATGACAAGATCTTTTATATATAGAAGCCCTAAAGATTCTACCAAAAAACTGTTAGAACTAATAAATAAATTCAGTAAAGGTGCAGAATACAAAATTAATACACACACAAAATTAACACACAAAAATCATTTGCATTTTTTT
>NW_028015735.1:0-744 GCF_054177405.1 Leptonychotes weddellii
TACAATCTCATGCTCTTATTTATTTTGCTATAGGCAAGTACCTGACAAAAATAAAATTATTCTTTCTTTTCAAACTAAGTATCATCTTTAACTGAAAGCCTCTGCAGTGTCTAAACCTGTGGCTCAAATGAGATGACCCTTCTTGTGGGCAAGAATCAAATCCAGCTCTTATCCTTTTATGACAGGAGGACAGTTCTGCCTCTCTCAGCTCTGGCATTTAAAGTGGGCAGTGCTTACATAAACAAAAAAGCATGCCTGCAATAAAAGTACAACATAGAGAAAATTTAATTATGATGTCTTAGGATTCAACACCTGTCACAAGCTTTATTGAAACATCTCATTTTTGAGATAAATATCTAATCAGAATGGCATAAAAGTTGAAAGAGTTTGACTTTTAGAATCAGAGACCTGAATTTGCATACCTGCTCTGTAATTTATTCCTTGTAAGAATTTAAGCAAGTTATAACTTCTCCAAGAGACAGGCAGGACCATGAGGAAAAGATGGGATGTTTATCTCTCATAGGAATCAAGGAGACAGGCACAAGGTTGGCACAAAAGACTCTATAGAAAGGGATCCAGGTTCCTGAAAGTCTTAACCAGCAGAGGAAGGCAGATGATTGGGCACATAGGATGCCATGCTCATGCCTGGAAGGAGGATCGGCAGAGCTATATTTATCAGGTGCGTGGAGCAACAGAAATGAATCATAAATCCTACTGGGTTGTAAGGTAAGAGTTACTGATGTC
>NW_028015736.1:0-744 GCF_054177405.1 Leptonychotes weddellii
CGATGGACTCTGAAAAACAAACTGAGGGTTCTAGAGGGGAGGGGGGTGGGAGGATGGGTTGGCCTGGTGGTGGGTATTGAGGAGGGCACGTTCTGCATGGAGCACTGGGTGTTATGCACAAACAATGAATCATGGAACACTTCATCTAGAACTAATGATGTAATGTATGGGGATTAACATAAGAATAAAAAAAAAAACACTCCTACTTTTTGTTTCAGAGGGGTTCAGCTCAATCTCTCTGTTCCATTGCAGAAATTTTGAGTAAAGTCTTCTTTGCCTGTCCAACTGATCTGGTGCAACCGGACTCTACTGCAAGCTGCAGTCAACCTACACCCCAGACCCCTCCAACCCCAATAAATGTCGTGACTTCTCCCAGTTACAGTGTAACCAAAAACCTCCCACACCATTTCTCAAAATTCCTTCTGCACATAGTATGACTCTCTGGAGATCCATTGATTTAAAGTATCTGACACCTGAGGACCAGAGTTTGTAACCTGCTTCCATACTACTACTACTTGATTATAACCTGGAGAAAGTTACTCAAACTTTAAAATGTAGTTTTCTGCTCTTTGTAAATACATAGAAATGATGCCCACCCTATATATGACTAATCCAAACATAAACCTAAACTAGAACCACTTTATAAGCAAATTACAGGGAATTATCACAGCACACTTGTTTTTAAGTTATCTCAATTCAAAAGCATTTGAGAGAGAGAAAGAGGCTGAGAACATTCAGTGACTG
>NW_028015737.1:0-11415 GCF_054177405.1 Leptonychotes weddellii
AAGGCAAATTTGAAAATGGAAATAATTACCAATAGTTGAATAATGCATTATACTTCCAAAATACTTTCAGAAGCATCATCTCATTTAATCCTAATAAATACCCTGTCAAAAAGGATTTATTTTTATTACCATGCTGCATATAAAGCTCAGAAATGTTATTGAACTTGTTTGGAGACACGGATAAAAAGAGCTAGAATTGAAATTTGATCAGCAATATTCAAAGGCCACATTCTAGATTCCTGATACCATGAGGCAATTTTTAAAGAGAATTCCTTCAGCTAAAGCTGAAGCGAATCACTTGATTATGGGGGTGGGCATAGTGGAATGTACCTCTGATCACCTGGTTAATAGTCCTGTACAGCATGTGGATGGTGGTGGGGGGGTATTCTGACCCATTCAGAGTATATCTTAGGGTACTAGTGCAGAATCAATAAGTGTGTCCCCTTATTGATATTCAATCACAAATTCTCTTCCTCTCTTTTGAAATACGAAATCTGATAATTTTCTTCCTAAGTTCTTTGCAGGGAAGTAAAAGGCAAGTAGGTTTCTAAAGCAAAAATCTTTAAGCAAGTGATTTTATAGATGTTAAACTTCCTTCTTTTACAGTACTGGTATGCTGGACAATTTCTAAGTGTAGAGGAAGAAATCTTTCTGTGAGAAAGAAAATTTATTACCTGGTAATGACAGGGGAATTTCCTTGAAGGTATTCAAGAATATCAATGTTATGTGATGTAATTACTTTATTTTTTAAGTGAGTTATGGCTTTTGAAGAATATAGGCTAAACCACAAGGAGTACGAGACTTATATTTAATTTAATTTAATTATTTAATTTAATTTAATTTACTGAGCACTGTGTGTTAGGGTAAACAGAAGTGAACACAACCAGGTATCTGCCATCTGGGTATTTATAATTTGGTGAAGAGAGACACAAAGACCTTTGATAAAATGTTTCAGTAAATACTATAGAAGAGGTAACAATACAGCCAGAGACCAAGAGAAAGAATATTTTCACTGGGAAGGAGATATGGAAGAGGTAGTATAGAATTAAGATAAGGAATGGACAATTGGCAAAAATAGTGGAGGGGATAACCTGAAGAAAGTCATGCTTTGAGAGAGGTTTGAGCTGGATTGATGAGACCAGCATAGAAGGATCCTGCCAAGAAGACCGAGACCTGGAAATCTAAAAGACACAGTGGGAACATAGAAGCCAAGGCAGACCGGAGAGAAACTGTCTCTAAATGAATTCAGATCTTTAAAGTGGCTATTGACTTTGGCACATCAAGATCATATGTTCATTTCCAGAATAGTTCCCAGGGAGTAGAAAGTGGTGGAAGAAGGTCATCTTGGTGGATTGAAGAATGAATGGAAGTTACAGTCATGATGGGAGGTGAGGTGAGTGGATAATATTTCTTCATGAAAATCTTCTCTTATGGAATGGAGATGCTTAGGTGAGTAGCAAAGAGTCTTGAAAGAGCAAGTTTATAGGCTGAAGGGAAAGAGCCAGCAGGGAGGGCTGGAAGAAGAGAAGAAATAGGTAAAGGGCATTGCCTTGGAGGAAACTGGATCCATCACTCAGGCTCAGTGAAAACAGGGAAACTAGTCCTGAATAGAAGCTGGGACTTCTTTAGCTGAGACTAGAAAAAAAAGAAGGAAAATATGGATAAGGATATGTTAATAAGTAAAAGTGATGGAGAATGGGAAGTATCTAATCCTAATTACTTCGGTTTTCTACTTGAAGTCGAGTTAAATTACCAAAAGATTATGCGGCAAGATAAAGCTTGAAAAGTGAAACCCTCAGTGAGGGGAAATGGAAGATGGAACTAAGTAAGAACAAATAAATGCATTATTAAATAGATTTGAGGGTCCAGCTCTGTCTGAAAAACATTTTTTTTTTAAATGTCATTAATCTACATGGTTGCTTAGTTTTATCCAGAAGAGCTTAGGAAAGTGCATAGGTAAGAAGAAAGGGACGAAGGGATTAAGTCACAATTGCAATGTTGCCAGTCATACAGTTGCAGTGAAAAGACACGACAGCAAGATTATTCAAAGTGTTAGTGAGCAGTTTCAGATGGGGTAGGCAGAGCACACCAAAAAAGGTGAGATCAGAACCATTTTACGGGTGAAATGGAGGGATGGAGGGACTAGAGTTATGAAATTGGAAAGGAACTACATCTTGTGATGTACAAGAGAGAGAACACAGGTGTGCACATTAGTTTTTCTTTGGGGGGTTCCTTTTTCTCAGATCTGAATCTTACCTTTTGTGTAATAATTCTAATTACTTTCAAAATACATCTATTATTTCATATTTCGCTTACAGATTCAAAGCTTTCCTCTTAAAAAAAAAAAATCATATCGTCCCGTCAGCATCCCCACCACAGAACTGATTTGGGGAGACATGTTTGGCAAATAGCAGTTTCCTTGGATTGCTGATTCAGCTCGGGTGATAAGGGTCGGTTCTCATACACATGCAGCTATATGAAGACAAAAACGAGCTTAACAGCTAAATTGTAGACAATTCGACATTCTCAGCAGGTGAGCTTTCTGAGGTTAGCCCCACAGATTTCTAACTACTGGAGGCTGCCTGGTAGTCACTACTGCACTAATTGGAGTTGATTTATTATTGGACCAGCTACTGTACATGCATTTAGTCATAGATTTTTCTAACTGCTAAATTGAGGTCACTGTGTAAGGGCTTTTGTTAGGTAATAATGCCTCTAAGTGGAGCAAAGTATTTAACAAAAACAAAATTTAAGTTTGTATACAATTAAAGTGTAACACCCATAGGGTCTGAAACTGGTAAAATGATATTTTAATATTAATATTAATTTAATATTGCATGAAGTTATTTTCATTCTGGACGGAATATTGACATAAGATTTTGTTAGACTGTGTGGAGAGCTCCCTTTACCATTCCCTCAATTTTCTGTTGGCCTGTTCACCTTTGTCTTCCTCACATTTTAAGATATCTTGAATTACCCAGGCTCAGTGTTTAAATAAGGATAGAGCATTACCTAGGAGAGATGGTAGTAAATGAAACTTTGTTTTTAATTCTTCATTCTAACCAGAAACAAATTTTCCAAAAACTCTCATAACCCAACAGTGAGCTTACTCTATTTTTGGTAAATTCACATTCACTTTCCCTTCTATTCTTTTTCACTTACAAGACCTTAATAAGATATCAAAACCTGTATGTATATATTGAATTCTTTCCTTATTGCTTAGCACTGTTCTAGATATTTTGGAACACAAAAAGATGAAATCCAGGCCATGACCTTAAGTTCCGACAATCTAACTAGGGCAGATTAGTATCATTCAGAGAATAATAAAGGCCAGGAAAAAGGTGAAATATGAAGTGTTAAATTATGCTCCTGACACTCATTTATAAATTTCAGCAGACATCAATGGAGCGCCTCATTTCAGGTACTCCTCTAGACATTGAGCATACAGTATTGAATAAAACTGATAAAAACAATACCTATTCTCGAATGGCTTACAGTGCAGTAGAGCAGACAATAAGCAAGATAAATAAGTAAATACATTAAAGAGTAAATAATGCTAAGTAGAAACAATGAGGAGGAAAGGGGTATGTGAAATGTCAACAGGTTGGAGTGAGGAATTTTGATAAGGTATCCAGTGAAGGGTTCACTGAATAGAAATCTGAAGGAAATGAAGGAACTGAATTGACTGGCCATGCAGATAACTGGAAAAGATTATGTCATGCAGAGGGAAGGTCAGGTACAAAGACCCATAGCAGAAATATGTATGATCAGGGGGCCGAATAGTGGGAGTGGTGTGAATGGAGATGAAGTCAGAGCCAGATCATTAAACATATGTAGGTCATTGTACGAATGTTGGTTTTAACTTGGAGTAAGAGAGTTTTGGGATGAGAACAATTAGAAATCAAGAAGCAGGTAGAGAGAAAGGATAGCTCCAGGATTTGAGATTTGAACTGGGTTTCAATGGGTGGATAGAATTTAAATTGTTATATCTTATTGACAAATAGCTCAATATTAGCAAAGACATAGTAAAAATTAATTTAGAGTCTTTGAGGATAAGATGCCTAGTGTGCCTTGGGTAGAGGAAACATTCTGGGACTGACTAATTGTGGTGGAATTAAATTATTTATGGCCTTGAAAGACATGAAAGGAATTTCGTGTAGAATGATGCAGAAAATAGGTAATCTTGGAAGTTTTTGACCAGCAGAGTTTGAATAAATTGGAGAAAGACCAGAGAAGGACAAGAGATAAAAGGAAAACAGAGAGAGCAAAAGAAAATTGACTTCTCCAGCAGTTTAAACAATCAAACTCCTATTCCTAACCCTCAGTGGACTTTGAATTTCCTCCCATGGTTTGTAAACATGGATTGTTTTGATGCACTTGTGAACAGAACCACTGATAATGATAATGTAAGAAAAGTAGTTTGAGATGGTAAAGAGACTAAGAAGTAAAGAAAGGTAAAGGAAGATAGAAGAGGTAGGAACAGGAAAGGAAGTGAAAACATATGTAAGTAAGCCAGACAAGCTGGAGTTTTATTAATAATTTTTATTAATTTATTGATTTGATAATTTTTATTAATTAAGAATGTGTTACTGTATTAACATGTATAGTAGTATAGTAATCTGCTTTTTAGGTTACCTCTCACTGGTCCTTCGGCTGTCAACATTTTGAGATAGACAGTGCTTTGAAACCTATTTTTCTGAGAGTAAAATAATAAAGTACTTTAATGTTTGCCTCCTACTGCCTCTCTGACATGGAAAAATTTTCACACAAGTTGATACAGGAAGTAAAAATAAAAATTGCTTTTACTGAGCCATTGGACTGTGAAATGCAACAAATTTCGAAATAGCAACACTAGAACGGTGTTTATGACTGTGGGGGGATTTGCTTACTACAGGGTACACTTTTAGGTGGGTTGGGAATTTGTGAAATTCTATTTTCTATATGTGACCTTTAGCAAGTATAGAGGATGGGAGAAAAATTCTTTTCAACCTTAAATGGTTTACAAAGTAATCTCCAGTAACTGGGTTGTCACTACCGGGGCATGGTTAAACTAACTGAAAACCCAATCAGTTTCATGTTTCATGTTTCTGAGCCAAAATCAAAAAGGGGTAGAGGAGAGTTTTGTGAACAATAATAAAAAACAACAACATCTCTAATAGGTTTAATGAATTTTCAGTGATCTATTCAGATCAACACTTGTTTGTGGTTCTTACTGTCTTAGAGGAGACAACTCTGGTATGGAAACACAAAAGGCCCTAATTACCTCACACGTTGTATTACTGATGGTGAGGGAACGGGAAGCGATGTTCTAGACAGCAGGTCTCAAACTGGCTGGTGGACTAAATCTACCCACTCCAGACTCTCTTTGTAAAGTTTTATTGAAACACAGTTGTATGCATGATTTACGCATGGCCTATGGCTGTTTTTTGGGTACACTGACAGAGTTGAGTGGTTGCTATAGAGATTGCCTGACCCCCAAGGCCAAATATATTTACTATGTGGCCTTTTATAGAAAAACATTGAGGCCCCTGGGTGGCTGAGTCGATTAAGTGCCTGCCTTCCACTCAGGTCATGATCCCTGGGTCCTGGGATGGAGTCCCCCTACTCCGGCTCCCCGCTCAGCAGGGGAATCTACTTCTCCCTCTGCCTCTCCCCGCCATTTGTGCTCTATCTCTCTCAATTAATAAATAAAATCTTTAAAAAGAAAGAAAAAGATTGTCATTCCTCTTCTTGAGAATCATTGCTTATGAGAATCATGCCAGTGGAAGGTAACATAAATATTCTGTTAATGGAAGGCAAAGAAAAGTGGGGAAGAAGTGGGTGGCAGAGATAAGAACTCATAGCAGTAAAAGAACTCATGGGCCTCATGAAACAGCTTTTGAGTACTACTGTCTATGTACAGCTTATCTGAACCCCCACATCATCCAGTGTTTTACTTTTTTTTTTTTTTTAATTTATTTGACAGAGAGAGAGACAGCGAGAGAGGGAACACAAGCAGGGGGAGTGGGAGAGGGAGAATTAGGCTCCCTGCTGAGCAGGGAGCCCGATGTGGGGCTCGATCCCAGGACCCTGGGATCATGACCTGAGCTGAAGGCAGACGCTTAACGACTGAGCCACCCAGGCGCCCCCAGTGTTTTACTTTTTTAAAATAAAAAGTTCCCTCCCCCCCAAATTCTATAACACCATATTTTTCATTGCCTTAGGAGGAGGTATTTATTTTCCTTGTATCAAACTACTACAAATACAGCTAGGATGCAACATAACAAGCAATTGTTAACAATTATGCTTCTTGGGGCACCTGGGGGACTCAGTCGTTAAGCGACTGCCTTTGGCTCAGGTCATGGTCCCAGGGTCCTGGGATCGAGCCCCGCATTGGCCTGCTTCTCCCTCTGCCTACAGCTCCCCCTGCTTGTGCTCCCTATCTCTCTCTCTGTCAAATAAATAAATAAAATCCTATTTATATTTCTTATTGACATGCATAGTATTAGAAATTAAAACAGTAATTTCAAAAATATTTATTAATTCATTTTTAATTTTGAATCGTGGTAAAATACACTTAACGTAAAATTTATAATCTTAACCATTTTTAAGTGTACAGTTTAATATTGTTAAATATATTCACCTTATATGCATCATTAATTTATTTTTACATGACAATAAGAAACACTATACATGGTCCCATAAATAATATATTTTCAATTCAAAATAATTATTTATTTATTTATTTTTAAAAAGAAAATTTGATTCCCCCCCCAAATTCTGTAAAGGTAAAAGTGGCATAGTTTTACATTTTTGTAATCCTCTTTAATATCTGGCTTAATAGAAGATGTCAGATTCCTATATGTACTTCTGCATTCGTTTTAGTGCAGTATGTTGTTTGGTGGGAGTGTATGAAGAAATTCTGGCTTTGTATAGATATGTAGGAGAAAAAAGACTATTTTAGTAGCCTTCCCAGATAACTGTGCATTCATCATGTAGCCTGCACTGTGCATGTGAAACAGAATAACTATTAAAAAGGCAAATAACATTTTCGTATACTTGAAAATAATGTTGACCCCACACAGATCTCCTGAAAAGGACTCTCGCCGGTCCTCAGGCAGTATTTTCGGAATGGCCGTGCAAATCATGATATGACTTCTTAGATTTCAAACATCATAATTATCACAAAATCACATTTAAATTTTTTTTAGTTGTGGTAAAAAACATATAACATAAAATTCACCACTGTAACCATTTCTAAGTGCATAGTTCACTAGCATTAACTACATTCATGTTGTTGTGCAACAAACCTCTAGAACTTTTTTATCTTGCAAAACTGAACCTCTATGCCCACTGAACAACAATCCCCATTTCTTCCTCCTCCAGCCCCAGGCAACCACCATTCTACTTTCTATTTCAATGAGCTCGACTACTTTAGATACTTCATTAGACTGAAATTATACAGTATTTGTCTTTTTGAGACTGGCTTATTTTACTTAACATAATGTACCCAGGGTTCATCCATGTAGGAGCACATGACAAGGTTTCTTTTTTTTTTTAAGCTGAATAATATTATATTTTATGTATAAACCTCATTTTGTCTACATACTCATCCTTGGATATATATATTTACATTGTTTCTACTTGGCTACTGTGAATAATGCTGCAATGAACATGACTATGCAGATATCTCTTAGAAATTCGACTTTCAATTATTTTGGATATATACCTAGAAGTGAGATTACTGGATGATAAGGTTATCTTATTTTTAGTTTCTTTTTTTTTTTTTAAGATTTTTTATTTATTTGCGAGAGAGAGAATGAGAGACAGAGAGCATGAGAGGGAGGAGGGTCAGAGGGAGAAGCAGACTCCCTGCTGAGCAGGGAGCCTGATGTGGGACTCGATCCCGGGACTCCAGGATCATGACCTGAGCCGAAGGCAGTCGCTTAACCAACTGAGCCACCCAGGTGCCCTATTTTTAGTTTCTTGAGGAACCTCCATACTGTTTTCCAAAGTGGCTGTACCATTTTACATTCCCACGTAGAATGGACAAAGGTTCTAATTTCCCCACATTCTCTCAACACTTGCTATTTTGTGTATTTTTGATAGAAGCCATCCTAATAGGTGTGAAGCAATATCTCATTGTAGTTTTAATTTGTATTTCCCTAATAATTAGTGATGTTGAGTATCTTTCATATTTTGGGGGGAATTGTACATCTTCTTTGGAGAAATGTCTGTTCAAGTCTTTGTCCATTTTTAAACTAGGTTCTTTGTTTTTGGTTGTTGAGTTACTGGAGTTATTTATACATTCTGGATATTATCATCAGACATATGATTTGTAAATATTTTCTCCTCTCTGTAGGTTGCCTTTTCATTTTTACTTTGTCGATTGTTTTCTTTGACACACAATTTTTATGTTTTATGTAATCCTTGCTTATCTTTTGGTGGTGTCAGAGTAGATCTGGTCTCATAAAATAAGTTTAGAAGCTTCCCTCCACTTCAATTTTTTTCTTTTTTAAATGTTTGGTAGAATTCTCCAATGAACCCAATTAGTTCTGGGTTTTTCTTTGTTGAGAGGTTTTTGATTACTGATCCAATCTCCTTCCTAGTTATAGGTCTGTTCAGACTTTTTATTTCTTCATGATACAGTCTTGGTAGGTTGTATGTTTCTAGAAATGTATCCATTTCTTCTAGGTTATCCAGTTGGTTGGACTGTAATTATTCAGAGCAGTTTTCTATATTCCTTTTATTTCATTTATGATTTTAGTTAATTGACTGTTCTCTCTTTTTTTCTTAATCTAGCTAAGGGTTTGTCAATTTTGTTGATATTTTCAAAAAAGCTTTTAACTTAATTTTTTCTATTGTCTTTCTGTTCTATTTCTAATCTAATCTTTATTATATCCTTCCTTCAAATAACTTGGGCTTAGTTTATTTTTCTTTTCCTAGTTCCCTGAGGTGCAAAATCAGATTGTTGACTTGAGATAATCCTTTTTTAATTTATTTTATTTTTTTAAAAGATTTTATTTATTTATTTGAGAGAGAGCATGAGCAGGATAAGGGAGAGGGAGAAATGGACTCTCCTGCTCAGCATGGAGACTAATGCGGGGCTCGATCCCAGGGTCCTGGGATCATGACTTGAGCTGAAGGCAGACGCTTAACCGACTGAGCCACCCAGGCGCCCCATACCCTTTCTTTTAAAGCAAGTGCTTACCACTGTAACCTTCCCTCTTAGCACTGCTTTCACTGCATCCTGTAAGCTTTGGTATGCTGTATTTTTATTTTCATTTCTCTCAAAATATTTTCTGTTTTTCCTTTTTTTCTTCTTCTTTGATCTATTGGTTGTTTAGGAGTATGTTGTTTAATTTCCACATATTTATTTTTTTAGTTTTCCTGTTGCTATTGATTTCTAGTTTCAGTCTAATGTGGTTAGAAAGATACTTTGTATGATTTCAATTTTCTTAAATTTATTAAGACTTCTATTTTTGCCCATCATGTGGTCTATCCTGGAGAATGCTTCATGTCACTAGAAATGAATATGTATTCAGTGGTTGTTGGGTGGACTGTTCTGTACATGTCTGTTAGGTACAGTTGACCTATACAGATGGTCCCTGACTTACGATTTTGACGTAAGAGTTTTTTACTTTTACAGTGGTATGAAAGCAATGCACATTCAGTAAAAACCATACTTCAGAATATTGAATTTGGTCTTTTCCTTGGCCTCATGATATGCAGGATGATATTCTCTTGTGATGCTGGGCAGCTGCAGTGAGCTCTAATACCCTGTCAGCCACACAATCATGAGGGTAAACAACTGATACACTTAACAACTATTCTGTACGCGTACAGCTGTGTTGTTTTTCACTTTCAGTATGGTATTCAATAAATTATGTGAGCTATTCAATACTTTATTATAAAATAGGCTTTGTGTTAGATGAATTTGCCCAACTCTAGGCTAATTCAAGTGTTCTGACCATGTTTAAGGTAGGCTAGACTGAGCTATGATGTTCTGTAGATTAGGTGTATTAAATGCATTTTCAGTTATGATATTTTTACTTATGAGGGATTTATTGGGACATAATTCCATTGTAAATCAAAGAAAATCTGTAGTGCTGTTCTAGTCCTCTATTTCCTTATTAATCTTCTCCTTGTTCTGTCTCACTCTTCTTACTGTTCTACTATTGAAAACGGGGTATTGAAGTCTCCTGCTATTATTTTGTTGTGATATATTTCTCCCTTCAATTCTGCAGTGTTTGCTTCACATATTTGAGAGCATTGATATTAGGTACACATATATTTGTAAATGCTGTATTTTTTGGTAAACTGACCCTTTCATCATTATGTAAAGTCTTTCTTTATATTGTGACAGTTTTTTACTTATAGTCTATTTCATCTGATATAAATATGGCCACCTTGCCTCTCTTTTGATTACCATTTGCATGGCATATCTTTATCCATCATTTCACTTTCAGCCTCTGTGTGTCTTTAGATTTAAAGTGTCTTCAGCAATCCATCAAAATCCTAGAGGAGAACACAAGCAGCAACCTCTTTGACCTTGGTTGCAGCAACTTCTTGCTAGACACATCACCAAAGGGAAGGGAAGCAAAGGCAAAAATGAACTATTGGGACTTGATCAAGATAAAAAGCTTTTGCACAGCAAAGGAAATAGTCAACAAAACTAAAAGACAACCGACAGAATGGGAGAAGATATTTGCAAATGACATGTCAGATAAAGGGCTACTTTCCAAAATCCATAAAGAGTTTATCAAACTCAACACCCAAAGAACAAATAATCCAATCAAGAAATGGGCAGAAGACATGAACATATATTTCTCCAAGGAAGACATCCAAATGGCCAACAGACACATGAAAAAATATTCCACATCACTCGGCATCAGGGAAATACAAGTCAAAACCACAATGAGATACGGCCTCACACCAGTCAGAATGGCTAAAATTAACAAGTCAGGAAACAACAGATGTTGGCAAGGATGAGGAGAAAGGGGAACCCTCCTACACTGTTGGTGGGAATGCAAGCTGGTGCAGCCACTCTGGAAAACAGTATGGAAGTTCCTCAAAAAGTTGAAAATAGAGCTGCCTTCTAACCTAGCAATTTTACTACTGGGTATTTACCCCAAAGATACAAATGTAGTGATCTGAAGGGGCACCTGCACCCCGATGTTTATAGCAGAAATGTCCACAATAGCCAAACTGTGGAAAGAGCCCAGATGTCTATCAACAGATGAATGGATAAAGAAGATGTGGTATATATATACAATGGAATATTATGCAGCCATCAAAAGGAATGAGATCTTGCCATTTGCAACGACGTGGATGGAACTGGAGGGTATTATGTTGAGCGAAATAAGTCAAACAGAGAAAGACATGTATCATATGATCTCACTGATATGAGGAATTCTTAATTGCAGGAAAGAAACT
>NW_028015738.1:0-744 GCF_054177405.1 Leptonychotes weddellii
GAATATTTATCTTTTATTTAAAGTCTCTTCTATTACGATAAGTTTAAGAACCACTTGGGAGAAGAATGTTATTACTACTTCTATGTTTTTTATTTCTGTATGCTATATTTTCCATTTCCATGACTTATAAACTCTTAATTTTTATTTAGGCAAACTCTACCTGCAATGCAGAGCTCGAACTCACAGCCCCAAGATCAAGAGTCACACACTCCACTAACTGACCTAGCCAGGCTCCCCAAGTGTCATTTTTTTCATTCTAGTTTTTCTGGAGGGTTTGATTTGTTACATTAAGCCTTTTTTGCCACCAAATTCAGATTGGGTATGAATGTCAGCTAATTTTTCTCCATTTTATTATTTGGTTTCTGTCATAATGTACACTATTACATTTATTTCCCATTCCCATTGTTTTAATTCTTAAAAGTTTGGATCATCTTTGGGGTTCCTCTTGTGCCTCTGTGATCTGTGGCTTGGTTTTGAGCCATTATTACTGTTCACGATACGCTTGTTTTGAACATGTTCTAATATTTAATGGAAAAAATCCTTTTTTTTTTTTTTTTTTTTTTAAATTCATCCCTTTCCTCTGAAAGGTAACGTTTTTCCCTTTTCTGTTTTTAATTGCATTTTACATACAACAGTGTAAATAAGGAATGAAGAGCTTTATGGAGCAAAAGGTAGTTTAAAGAGCAGCCCGCCCCTCAGTAGTTCCAGGGAGATATAATTAGAAAGGTGTTAGTTATGTATGTT
>NW_028015739.1:0-744 GCF_054177405.1 Leptonychotes weddellii
AAAAAAAAAAAAGTGCTTGGGAACCTTCTGGGTGCTTTCTCAGGAAACATGCCAAGCACTGGAGATGTAAAAAAAAAAAAAAGAGAGGTCCTCGGTTGTTTAATAGCCATTAATTTGAACTAAATATTTAGGAACAACTGGATCACAATCAGATTTGAAGTCCAGGAAAATACATTTAAAAAGTCAATTCCTTAGAATATAAGTGATGTTCTCTATTGTCTATACCCTATTTATCAGTCAACATGTGTAATTTCTACTGAATTGTGTAGGCAGGGTAGAATGGAATGTCCTACAGGGTGGAAAGTTCAAAAATGAATAATGGATGCTTTTGATCTTCTAGCTGGTTATAAGAAAGTTAAAATCAGAAAACACATTCTTTATAACCTGATTATAATTCAGCTCTTTAAATTCTCAGTCCTAAACTTTGTTTATTATACAAATGATATTTTAAGTGAATCGCCTCAACCCCACTCTTTTTAAAGAATGACAGCCGAAATGGTAATAAGCAAATGATATTGGTGAAGCTGGTTTTAAAGCCTTAGATTAAAAAAAAAAATTCAGAGCCTTAACTTTATTTTTAGTTGAGCATATTTATTTCAACATATTCATAGTGCCAGCTTTTGTTCTCTACCCCCAGATTTTGTTCTCCACTCTGTGAAGCCTGCAGAGTACAAAACAAGCACTTGAAAAGAAGAGGACAGGACAGTACTAATTCTATATATTTTATCCTCTGGAATATTTGCT
>NW_028015740.1:0-744 GCF_054177405.1 Leptonychotes weddellii
CAGTCTCCATGCAGAGGAAGTGACTGTTGTGAACACCATCTCCATTTACAGATAAGAAAACCGAGCTGTGGGAGGTTGAGTGCTTTTTTCAAGGTTCCATTTCCAATAAACAGAGGAGGCAGGGTTTAAACTCTGGTAGTCCGACTGCACAGCCTACATCCTCAGCTGTTTTGCTCAGTGGCCTCGAGACGAGAGAGTGGAAAGGCCAGAGGGGGAGGTGGTGCGGAGAAAGCAGGGATCTGTTGTGGATGTGATGTTTGGAACCTGGCTTGAGAATGCATCTGTAAACGGGAAGAGCGCCTCTCTGAGCCTCAGTTTCCCTATCTGTAGTGTCAAGATATAAAGGGTCCCTATGTGACAGGGCTTCTGGCAGAATTAAATCAGACAGTGCATGAGAAGCCATCAGCATGGCTTGTCCCAGAGAAAGCCACAAACACAACGGAATGTGGGCTGGAGACATTTACTCTGATCACTCCTCACTATTTACTAAGCACCTGCTAGGGCACTAGACAGAACCGACCAACTGTGAATGATTATGCACTGACTGATTCACACCTTTCTAACTCCACTGGACTGTGAGCTTCAGGAGGACAGAGGCTGGGAGAGCTGTTTGCTCACTACTTGTCCCTAGTGCCTAACACGGTGCCTGGCACAGAGCTGGTGCTCAGTGAATACCTGTGCAATGATTAATGACCCTGTGTAACCAACATCCCTGACCCTGTCACTCTCTACCCCCTCGAGTGG
>NW_028015741.1:0-744 GCF_054177405.1 Leptonychotes weddellii
AGTTCCATATTGGGCTCCCTACTCAGCAGAGAGCCTGCTTCTCCCTCTCTCTGCTCATGCTCTCTCTGTCTCTTTCAAATAAATAAATAAAATCTTAAAAAAACAACACAGCAAGAAGGCGCTGGCGTGAGATTCATGGGAGGTTCCACAGGTGTGGAAGTGAAAACTAGGAATACTTAAAACAGTGAGGTACCAATCAATGGCAATGGTTATTTACAAAACTAGCCCTCAATGATATCAATATTTATAACACCAATGACTAATTTATAAATCAATTTTATTTTTTAAATTATCATGCAGTAGAATCACCTTTTTTTTGGTGTGCAGTGTTGCGAATTTTAACATATGCAGGGATTCATGTAACCACCACAATAATCAGGATACAGAACAATTCTATTGACCTTAGAAAACTCTCTCATGCTCCCCCTTTGTAGTCGTGCCCTCCGACCCACCCTGTCCCCTGGACACTGATCAGTTCTCTATCACTATCTATAGTTTTGTGTCTTAGAGACTGTCCTATAAACAGAATCATATAGTACCTAATCTTTTGAGACTGTCTTTCATTCAGCATAATGCCTTTGAGATTTATCCAAGTGGTTGCGCGTATTCATAGTTTCCTCCTTTACACTGCTGAATACTGTTCTAGTCTATGCACGTAACACAGTTTATGCATCTTTGTTGGAGGACATTAGAGTTGTTTCCAGTTTTTAGCAATTAAGAATAGTGCTATCAATATTTGTGTAC
>NW_028015742.1:0-744 GCF_054177405.1 Leptonychotes weddellii
TGACATTGAGGATCAGGCTGACCTTGGTAAAAAATATGCCTCTAGCTGTGTGACCTCAAGCCAGTTTTTCAACCTCTCTGTGTTGGAGCTTCATCTTGTCCCATAACACCAGGTGAATGATACGTACCGTTCAAGGGTGCAGACAAGATAACAGGAGAAGGCACAGGTGACCCACGAGGGAGGCATATGGGACCTTACCAAAGCCCGAGCGCAAGGAGAGCGCTCCGTTCAGAGCAGGTGCTGAGAAATTGCTCTCTGGATGGCAAGGTCTGAGCATTCCATCTTCAACTGGGGTATTTGGGGATGGCGGGAATTGGTGGGAGGGCATTTCAGGTTTACTTGGGAACCAGAAGCGGCTGCATAACAACACCTCAGCAATGAGCTCTTAGCTCTTTCTTAAACACCCCAGGCCCTGCTGTTCCTCTCAGCCCGTGCTCAGCCTCTTCTCACTGCCCAGGAAGGCCTTTTCCTTTCTTCCTCCCCTGACCAATCCTACAAGGCCAAGGCCAAAGGCTGTCCTCGTGATGCAAAGTCTCCTGGGCTTTGCCTCTGTCAATAACAGTGGTCACACTCCAATATCACTGTTGGTGTGTGGCCCTGTGGCCACCAATAAAGCCTGGGCTTCTTAAGAACAGGTTTTCTATCTGTGATGACACCCACTAACATCTCCATGCTTTGCACCAATTAGGTGACGATGGTGGCAAAAATGGGAGAATGAACAAAATTAAAGGCGAAATACTTCTT
>NW_028015743.1:0-744 GCF_054177405.1 Leptonychotes weddellii
ACTAGGAAAATAAAATTACAAACTGTTCCTTGAGAAAAATCAGCTCCATAATGACTGTTTTTAAATGTAGCTCTCAGGAACACAGTATGGCAAAATTCAAGGACTAACTATAAATAAATACAAATAGATCTGCTCACACACAAATTATTGGCATGAAGTAATGAGAGAGGATGTTCACAGCAACATGTGGAAATCAGTTATATATCATATATATCATATCAGATATATCATGAGATATATCAAGGAAATGGCAAAGAGGAAAAGCTCTTGGTGGGTTCTATTTTACCCATACGGGACTTTACAAATTACCCTCCTAACATTACAGAAATTGGTGTTTCCCACTAAGTTTATTTTTTCCTTCCAGAAGAAATTAGCTTATGATGGAAAATCTCTGTCAATAAGCATTATAAAATACCACTGTATTTGCTATAATAGTGAATATTTTATTGTGCAGTTATTGAGTGTCAGACACTGAGCCAAGTGCTTCACATCCAATACCTCACTACTCTACTGTGGACAGGTACTCTTTTTAAAACTTTTACTGCAAGAAATTTCACATATACAGAGAAATAGAACAATGAACACCTATATACATACAATGTAGATAAACAACTGTTGATATGTTGTATTTGCATCTTTCATGTGTGCATTTTTTTGGATTAGTTTGGCTATTTTAAAGTAAATTATAGATATCATAACATTTCAGGTATAAATGCTTCAGCATACATTTCTAGATAAGGACAT
>NW_028015744.1:0-744 GCF_054177405.1 Leptonychotes weddellii
ATATACAGAAAAACATCTAGAATATGTCTAATGTTCACAATAATTGTTCCTGAATGCATGGATTCTAACTTGTACTTGCTTCATTTTGCTTGTATGTAGTTTCTGCTTTTTCTTTTTTAAAGATTTATTTATTTGAGAGAGAGAAAGAGAGAGTGGGGGAGGGGCAGAGGGAGAGGGAGAATCCCAAGCAGACTCCCCACGGATTGTGGAACCCATTGAGGGGCTCCATCCCACAACCCCAAGATCATGACCTGAGTGGAATCAGGAGTCAGAGGCTTAACCAACTGAGCCACCCAGGCGCCCCAGTTTCTGCTTTTTCACAGTGTCCATGGTGTACCTGTGTAACTGTTGAAAGCTAAGTAAAAATACATAAATCCACCTACTTAACCCACCCGCCCCCATCCAACAGGAAGAACACCCAGCGGTGTGAATATTTTGTTCTGGTAGCACCTTCAGCTGGCTGACCTCAGGTCCTGTTAGTAGCATCCTGCCGGTGGTAGGTACCCCCTTCTCACTCCCCCAGCCGCTCCTCACCAAGTGCCAGCCATGGCAGAAATTTCAGTCATTTGACAGGACTTTGTTCCTGCTCCAGTTTATTTTGCATTCGTGAGTTCTCTTGTCGCTGTAGTCAGTTGCAATGTGGCTCTCTGGAGGCTGCACCCGCCTGGCTGTGTTTAGTTCTGAGCCTCTCGAATGTGTGCAGGAGGCTGGCAGGGTTTGAGAGAAGAATGCTGGGAGTCCTTC
>NW_028015745.1:0-744 GCF_054177405.1 Leptonychotes weddellii
TCTTTGAAAAACTCTCTTCCCCAACATAGTCTTCTCTGAGTGTATTTTAATTTTACAAGCGTGAACAACAACTACTAGACGTTACTAAAAACAAGTGAAAGTTATGACTACTGAAGAAGAGATTACAAAATTCTCATGATTCATATTATAATGGCATCCAGATTTGAAAAGGGAAGTTAAAATAGTAGTAGTAGTAGTAGTAATACTAGTAGTAGTAGTAATGAAAAGTAGAACTGAAAGAAAAGAATTTGTCCAGATATAGCATTACCTTCCAATTTGAGATGACTGTCTATAAATTTCTTAAATAGTTCCAAAGAGATTTTGTATATACCCTGTAATTTGTTGTAGTCTTTTAAGATAGTTATTTCTCCAAAAATATAATCTATCTCTTTTTTTTCCAATGTACACTGAATATTTTTTGCTTTTTCTCTTGTCCATATCGTTGAGAAATCATGTCTTCCATATAGTGGAGAAACGTTTGTGTTCTTGAAGATAGCTTTCTGTTCTTCCAAACTATTTAAATAAGCATTATAGTATTTTCCTCTTCTTTTTTTTTTTTATTCTTATGTTAATCCCCATACATTACATCATTAGTTTTAGATAAAGTGTTCCATGATTCATTGTTTGTGCATAACACCCAGTGCTCCATGCAGAATGTGCCCTCCTCAATACCCACCACCAGGCTAACCCATCCTCCCACCCCCCTTCCCTCTAGAACCCTGTTAGTTTTTCAGAGTCCATCGT
>NW_028015746.1:0-744 GCF_054177405.1 Leptonychotes weddellii
CTGCTGGGGCATAGAAGCTGTGCTCCTACCTGCATGCCTTTGACTCTGTGCCCAGGAGGAAGTCCTGAGGCTGTTCCCTGCGGGCCTGGAGTGGGAGCAGGCAGCAGAACAGAGCAAAAGCCCTTCCAGTCCTTCCAGATCATTCACAGAACTTGGGGGGGCGGTCAGCACCCGAGTCGTCACAGACAGGGTCAGGGAACAGCCTGCAAGGCTCTATCAGGTTACTATTATCACCATTCCCATTTTACAGAGGAGGACATCGAAGCTGACCTAGATTTGGTCACCTGGGTGGCTCCCCCTTGGCTCCTCATCCAAGGATTACGTTCCCTGCCACCCCGACCTCTCTGCCGCATCTGCTCCCTGCCCCCCAGCCGCACCTAATGGCTCTCCATCTCCAGACCCTCCTGTGTGCCCACCTCTATGTCTTTGTTGATGCTGTCCCCACCTGCTGGAGAGCCAACAGGTGTGGCTCCCTGTTCCTTCCCATGGAGTCCACAGCCCACAGGTAGGAGCAGGGTCCTACCTCCACGTGCCTTACTCCACGTCAGGGTCAAATGATTTTCCTCCCCATCCTCCCCTTGTACTGAGTCCCCATTACAGTAATAGCTCCCATTTATCGGGTTCCCTGGGAAGCCAGCACAATGTAAGCACTCTACACATATTAAGTCATTTGACAAAAAACTTGAAGACCGTCTACAGTGAAGAAATGGAAGCAAGAGAAAGCTCAAGGACATAGCGCCTGGG
>NW_028015747.1:0-744 GCF_054177405.1 Leptonychotes weddellii
CTTGACCAAGCTTTCCCTTTTCAGTCCAGTTCCTTAACAAAATAGTCTGTTTCCTGAACCATATTCACCCTTTCATTCATATGTTTATTACAAAATTAACATAAGAAAGTTTTACAATGTCAGTATAAAGATGAATATAAAGCAAAACAACAAAATATTAGCTTTCATCCCACCAAGTGGCTGTATCATTGGCATTTTGGCACATTTCCTTCCAGTCTTATTTCTAAACCAGTTGTGTGTGTTGTTTTCAATGTTGGAATTAGAATGTTTATAGAATTTTTAATTTTTTTTTCATTTATCATTATATCATGGACAGTGCTCAATTTTATGAACTTTTCTTTAAAAACATGATTCTTAGTGATTGCATTATATTTTAGTGAATAAATGAAACTAATTTACACAACTATTCATCTATGCCATTCACTGAAGGACCCAACGAAATTAGGCTTCAATGTCAACTACTTCACTAAATAATTACCTCCTATTTCCCAAATTTAAAGGGGTCATTTCTTTCCCCATCTTACTTGAACTTTTTGCAACAGTTGACAGTCTTTATATAGATTGCTTTTCTCAAAATAGTTTTCCCTTGTCTTTCATAATATGACATTGTTTATCATTTTCATCCTATTTATCTAACCATTTTCCTCAAAAAAGTTTGCTTGTTCCTCGGGGCGCCTGGGTGGCTCAGTTGGTTAAGCGACTGCCTTCGGCTCAGGTCATGATCCTGGAGTCCCGGGATCGAGT
>NW_028015748.1:0-11415 GCF_054177405.1 Leptonychotes weddellii
ACATCAAAAACTAATGATGTATTGTTTGGTGACTAACATAACATAATAAAATTTAAAAAAAAAAGAACTAGGATAAGACCAAGTAAAAAACAAAACAGAAAAACTACAAAAAGAACTGAGAACTGAAGCAGAAACTGAGAAAAGAAATAAGAAACAAAATCAAAATACTGGAAATATCAAATGCAGATGTTAAAAGAAGAGTTGGAAGAATACTTCAAGTAGGAAAATAACAATCTTGGAGGAGTTAAGATGGCAGAGGAGTGGTGGACCCTAAACTTTCCTCATTCCTCAAGCACTGCTAGATAATTATCAAATCATCTGGAACACCCAAGAAATCAATCTGAGGACTGAGAGAACAAAACTGCACGTCTACGAGTAGAAAAGCGACCACCTTCTGAAAAGTAGGAGGTGTGGTGAGTTGATTTTG
Source organism: Leptonychotes weddellii (assembly GCF_054177405.1). NCBI lineage: Eukaryota > Metazoa > Chordata > Mammalia > Carnivora > Phocidae > Leptonychotes > Leptonychotes weddellii. Next base: position 428 of record NW_028015748.1, read on the forward strand.
GGTAGATAAGAACTGTGGGTGCTGTGAAGGGGAGGGATCCCTATTTATAGAGACTACTGAAAAGTATTATAAGCAGCAGAGTGCATAACATGAGGTTTTAGAAATCTGTCACCACCAGGGTGGTACCTGGCTTAAAGGGGCTCAGGTGGGGAAGGGGGTGGAGACTCAGGGAGTGGACAGCGTGGTCTGAGGACCCCCAGGTCACAGGAAGAATGGGTGGCACCAACATGCTGCACTGTTTCCAGGCATAGGAGTGGGGACTCTAGCTGACGGCTGCAAGCCTGGGTGCTGGCTCTCTGCTCCACCTTGCCATAAACTCAGAACCACTGTGTGGTCATATGGCTGCTTTCCTGGCACAGGCCAGCAAATGGCAAAAGCATGGTGAGACCCTCCCCCAGAGGATCAGCATGAGTGTACACTTCGGAAGTCCCTTAAATTTGGAGTTTTGAAACCCAGTCTCATGTCTGTGATAAAACAGCTCAGACACAGGCAGGGTGAAAGCAGGGACACAAGAAACCAGAGGACACAAGAGGGGTGATTGTTTGCTCTGGTGAGGGCTTCCTGAAGAGTGGCAGGGGTGAACTCACAGCTCTGGGGCTAAAGACTCTGCACCACGGCTTTCACCCAACCCATCAGCACTGAAAGACTTCAGGGAGCAAAACAGTGCCACCTAGTGGAAGCCAGAGCCCCATACACCAAGCTTTGCCCTCCTGTGCCCTACAGGCATATCTCCACTAGGGCAAGTCCACCAGAGAATCAGTGCAATAGGCCCCTCCCCCAGAAGACAGGCATAAACATCTCCCACACACCAAGTCCACTGATCATAGAGTGCTGCAAAGCTTCAGCTGTAGGGGAAATAGGATCTAGCTTTTTAAAAATTTTTTTTAATTTTTATTATTAATCTTTATTTTTTCTTATTTTTAATTCTTTTTTATTTTATTATCATTTTTCAATTTTTACTTTTATGTATATCTTTTATATATTATTTTTATTTTATTTTATTATTTTATTTTATTTTATTTATATTTTTGGATCTAGCTTCTTTTCACAGGCAGACTAAAACACACCCAGGATCTGGTGTTTTGCTTTTTGTTGTTGCTATTGTTTTGTTTTATTTTGATTTTCTGGACAAAATGACAAGACAGAGGAATTCACCACAAAAAGAACAGGAAGTAGAACTAACAGGGATTTAATCAATACAGATATAAGTAAGATGTCTTAATGAGAATTTTTAAAACAACAGTTATAAGGATACTAGCTGGGCTTGATAAAAGCATAGAAACACTAGAGAATCCCTTACTGCAGAGATAAAAGAACTAAAATCTAGTCAGACCAATATTAAAAATGCTACAACTGAATTGGAAACCTGAATGGATGCCATAATATGAGAATGGATGAATCAGAGGAATGAATCAATCATAGAACTACCCTATGACCCAGCAATCGCACTACTAGGTATTTTCCCAAGGGATACAAAAATACAGATTCAAAAGAGTATCTGCTCCCCAGTGTTCATTATCAACAATAGCTAAATTATGGAAAGAGCCCAAATGTCCATTGACTGATGAATGGATAAAGAAAATATGGTATATATACATAATGGAATATTATTCATCCATCAAAAAGAATGAAATTTTGCCATTTGCAATGATGTGGATGGAGCTAGGGTGTATGATGTTAAGCGAAATAAGTCAGTCAGAGAAAGACAAATACCATATGATTTCACTCATATGTGGAATTTAAGAAACAATACAGATGAACATACGAGATGGGGGGAAAGAAAAAAATAAGGAGAGAAGGAAACAAACCATAAGAGACTCAAAGATAGAGAACAAACTGAGTGTTGATGGAGGGAGATGGGTGGGGAATGGACTAGATGGTTGATGGGTATTAAGGAGGGCACTTGTGGTGTTGAGCACTGGGTGTTGTATGTAAGTGATGAATCACTGAATTCTACTCCTGAAACCAATATTGCACTGTATGTTAACTAGACATAAAATAAAAACTGAAGAAAAAAAAAAGAAAAGAAACTTAGAGACCATCAAGCTTATGGAATGTTGTACCTGATGTTGTAATGATGTTTTGAGCCTTTTCACTAGGTTTCAAGAACCACATTCCCAATCTTAAAACCCAGCCACACTAAGAAATATTGTGAGCTCTGATTGTTTCAGGTGTCTTCAAAGTCTTTTAACTTACCCAAATGCTCTACAATTATATCTCTTATCTAAGACTCCTCCCTCATCCAGAGAAATATGTTGAAAATTCATGCCATAAAGGAAGGAAGCAGGCTTCCTTATTCAGAACTGCCTAAGTTGCCCTTATTCCTCTAAATCTGGCTTGATACTTAGAGAGCAGGAGAAAAGGTCCTGGATACACACCTCCTCAAGCTTTGATATGTAAATGGAATTTATACATCATTTAATAGAGATAACCAGTGAACATTTGTTGCATGCTAAGTAGTGAGTGATATGGCGTGAATATATTTGCCTCAGTTCCAAATATTTTATTTCAGATATTATATGGTGCAAGCTGGATAGCTAATTTGTGCAATTGTATCTTGAATTGCCCCTGTTTTTTTTTAAGTTTTTATTTTAATTCCCATTAGTTAATATATGATGTTATATTAGTTTCAGGTATACAATATAGCAATGCAACAATTCCATACATCACCTGGTGCTAATCAGGACAAGTGCACTCCTTAATACCCATCTCCTATTTAACCCATCCCCCCATCTACCTCCACTGTGGTAACTATCAGTTTGTTCTCTATACTTAAGAGTCTGTTTCTTGTTTCTCTCTCTCTGTCTCCCTAAGTTCATCTGTTTTGTTTCTTAAACTCCACATGTGAATGAAATCATATGGTATTTGTCTTTCTCTGACTGACTTGTTTTACTTAGCATAATACACTCTAGCTCAATGCATGTCTGTAAGTGGCAAGATTTCATTCTCTTTTTATGGCTGAGTAATATTCTATTGTTTATATATACCAGATCTTCTCTATCCATTCATTGGTTCCATAATTTGGCTATTGTAAATGCTGCTATAAACATAGGGGTTCATGTATTCCTTTGAATTAGTGTTTTTGTATTCTTTGGGTAAATACCCAGGAGGGTAATTGCTGAATCATGGGGTAGTTCTTCTTTTAAAATTTTTTGAGAAACCTCCATACTGTTTTCCACACTTGGTTGCACCAGTTCATATTCCCACAAACAGCGCAGGACGGTTCCTTTTTCTCCACATCCTGGCCAACACTTGTTGCTTCATGTGTTGATTTTAGCCATTCTGACAGGTGTGAAGTGATATTTCATTGTAGCTTTGATTTGCCTTTCCCTGATGGTAAGTGATGAGCAACTTTTCATGTGCCCGTTGGCCATCTGTATGTCTTCTTTAAAAAAAATGTCTGTTCATATCTTCTGCCCAATTTTTAATTGGAGTATTTGTTTTGGGGGTGTTGAGTTTGATAAGTTCTTTATATATTTTAAATAATAACCCTTTATCAGATATGTCATTTGCAAGTATCTTCTCCCATTCTGTATATTGCATGTAGTTTTGTTGATTGTTTCCTTCCATGTGCAGAAGCTTTTTATTTTGAAGTCCTAATAGTTTATGTTTGCATTTGTTTCTCTTGCCCCATGGGACCTATTTAGAAAAAAGTTGCTATGGCCCATGTTAAAGAAGTTACTGCTTATGTTTTCTTCTAGGATTTTTATGGTATCAAGTCTCACATTTAAGTCTTTAATCAATTTTGAATTTATTTTTTGTGTATGGTGTAAGAAAATCGTCCAGTTTAATTCTTTTGCATGTTGTTGTCCACTTCTAACACCATTTGTTAGAGAGACTGTCTTTCTCCAGTAGATATTACTACCTGCTTTGTTGAAGATTAATTGACAATGTAGTTTTTGGTTCATTTCTGGGTTTTCTATTCTGCTACATTGATCAATGTGTCTTTTTGTGCCAGTACCATACTGTTTTGATCACTACAGCTTTGTAATATAACTTCAAGTCTGGGACTGTGATGCCTTCAGCTTTGTTTCTCTTTTTTTTTTTTTTAAGATTTTATTTATTTATTTGACAGAGAGAGACACAGCAAGAGAGGGAACACAAGCAGGGGGAGTGGGAGAGGGAGAAGCAGGCTTTCCGCCGAGCAGAGAGCCCGACGTGGGGCTTGATCCCAGGACTCTGGGATCATGACCTGAGCCGAAGGCAGACGCTTAACGACTGAGCCACCCAGGCGCCCCTAGGGTTTCTCTTTTTCAAGATTGTTTTAGCTGTTAGAGTCTTTTGTGGTTCCATACAAATTTCAGAATTATTTTTGTAGTTCTGTGAAAAAATACTGTTGGTAATTTGATAGAGATTGCATTAAATTTGTAGATTGTTTTGGTAGTATAGAGATTTTAACAATTTTGTTCTTCCAATCCATGAGCATGGAATTTATTTCCATTTTTTGGGTCATCTTTAATTTCTTTCATCAGTGTTTTATAGTTTTCAGAGAACAGAACTTTCACCTCTTTGGTTAGATTTATTCCTAGGTATCTTACTATTTGGGGTGAAATTGTAAATGAGACTGTTTTCTTAATTTCTTTTTCAGCTACTTCATTGTTAGTGTATAGAAATGCAACAGATTTCTGTACATTGATTGTGTATCCTGTTATTTAACTGAATTTGCTTATCAGTTCTGGCAGTTTGTGTGTGTGTGTGTGTGTGTGTGTGTGTGTAGTTCACGTTTTCTATATATAGTATCGTGTCATCTGCATATAGTGAATGCTTTATTTCTTCCTTATCAATTTGGATGATATATATGTATAGTCTGTTTTCTGTGGCTAAGATTTCCAGTACTATGTTAAATAAAAGTGATGAGAGTGTACATCCTTGTCTTGCTCCTAACCTAAAGGGAAAACTCTGTTTTTTCCCCATTAAGGATGATGTTAGCTGTGGGTTTTTCATATATGGCCCTTATTATGTTCCCTCTAAACCTTTGTTTAGGGTTTTTATCATGAATGGATGTTGCACTTTGTCAAATGTTTTTCTGCATGTACTGAAATGATTATCTTGTTCTTTTCCTTTCTCTCATTGATATGATATGTCATGTTGATTGATTTGCAAATATTGAACCACCCTTGCAAACCAGGAATAAATCCCATTTGATTGTAGTGAATGATTTTTTTAATGTATTGTTGGATTGGTTTGCTAGTATTTTGTTGAGGATTTCTGCATCTCTGTTCATCATGGACATTGGCCTGTCATTCTCTCTATCTCTCTTTTTTAAACATTACAAATAAGATTTTTTATTTGTTACCATTAAGTGTCTGAAATTTAAACAGATTCTTGGATCTTTGGTTCATTCTATCAGCTCCTTCAACTTTAACACTGGTCTTATCCCCAGTAGCCTTTTCAGAACTACAACCTTCACCAAGAAGCTCCGTGAACTTTTTCAATTTAAACTTGAGCTTCTTCAGCATTTTTACTTTCCTATCTTCAAAAGAATATATTTTATTTATTTATTTGTTTGTTGAGAGAGAAAGAAAGTGTGTGAGCAGGGGGAGGGGCAAAGAGAGAGGGAAAGAGAGATAGTAGCAGACTCCCAGGTGGACATGGAGCCCAATGCGGGGCTCGATTTCACAACACTGAGATCATGCCCTGAGCCAAAATCAAGTCAGAGGCTTCACCAACTGAGCCACCCATGCACCCCACATTTTTACTTTTCTAACAAGACATCATGGAGTGGGTAAATAGACTGACAACCCTTTCTGTGTCTTTTCTGATGCTGTTTGGAATCAATTTATTGACCACTTCCTTCAAGTCATTTGTCTGCACCTCTCAGGTCATGATATCCATCATCTTTTTCCGAATTTGGCAGAACTGTTGGTGCTGAGCATAAGAGGTCTTCCAAATCAGATTGTTACATTTTTTCAGTAAAACCAACACAAAATAGACAAAGCAAATAACCATTGGTAGTCTTTTTTTTTTTTTAAGATTTTATTTATTTATTTGACAGAGAGAGACACAGTGAGAGAGGAACACAGGCAGGGGGCATGGAGCGGGGAGAGGCAGGCTTCCCGCCGAGCGGGGAGCCCGATGCGGGGCTCGATCCCAGAACGCCGGGATCATGACCTGAGCCGAAGGCAGGCGCTCAACAACTGAGCCACCCAGGCGCCCCAACCATTGGTAGTCTTGACATCAACATGAGCTTCAGTCGTGGTCTGCCATTTTTTGACCATGAAGCACATTTTGTCACAGGTAAGATCCATGCCATGGAAATTAGTCAGGCAGTTTTTTCCCTGGACATCCTCAGTAATTAGGTTGAATTTTCTAAATGCAACTTCATCATTCTACAGATCAGCAAGGCTCACTTCAAAAACAATTCCCTTGAGGCCATCATGTGCGATTTTGGTTCCTTGAGTTCTTGTGACTAATGTTTTTTTCCCAATATTTCTTATAATGAACATACATGGTGCTTTTGCATCATACCAATCTTTCTCAGAAAATGGATCAACCACTTTCTTCTTGCCTCCCTTTTTGCTGCATTTCATAAGGTGCTTGTTTGGGGGGACCACCATGGTACTGCTCAGGGAGCCAAAAGCCTGTAATTCTCTCTCTCTCTCTCTCTCTTTTTTTTTTTTTTTTTGGTGTCTTTATCTGTTTTTGGTATGGGGATAATGCTGGCTTCATAGAATGAATTTTGAAGTTTTCCTTCCTCATCTATATTTTGGAATAGTTTGAGAAGAATGGGTATTAACTCTTCTTAAATGTTTGGTAGAATTCATCTGTGAAGCCATCCAGTCCTAGTCTTTTGTTTGTTGGGAGTTTTTTGTTTACTTATTCAATTTCTTTGCTGGTAATTGGTCTGTTTAAATTTTCTAATCCTTCCTATTTCAGTTTTGGTAGTTTATATGTTTCTAGGAATTTATCAATTTCTTCTAGGTTGTCTAGTGTGTTGGCACATAATTTTTCCTATTTTCTTTGTATTTCTTTGCTGTTGGTTGTTATTCTCTTTCATTTGTGATCTTATTTGAGTCATTTCTCTTTTTTTCTTGATAAGTCTGACTAGAGATTTATCAATTTTATTTATTTTTTCAAAGAACCAGCTCCTGGTTTCATTGATTTATTCTATTGTATGTTTAGTTTCAATATCATTTATGTCTGCTCTATTCTTTATTATTTTATTTTCAGTTGTTTCCATGCACTTTGTAATTTATTCTTTTATTTCTTGGTTGACCCATTCATTGTTTGGTAGCATGTTATTTAACCTCCATATATTTTTGGTCTTTATAGATTTTCTCTTGTGGTTGACTGCTAGTTTCATTGTGTTGTTGTCAGAAAAGATGCATGGGGGCGCCTGGGTGGCTCAGTCGTTAAGCATCTGTCTTCGGCTCAGGTCATGGTCCCAGGGTCCTGGGATCGAGCCCCACATTGGGCTCCCTGCTCAGCAGGAAACCTGCTTCTCCCTCTCCCACTCCCCCTGCTTGTGTTCCCTCTCTCGCTATATTTCTCTCTGTCAAATAAATAAAATAAAATCTTAAAAAAAAAAAAAAAGAAAAAATGCATGGTATGACTTACTTTCTTTCTTCTTTCTTTCTTTCTTTCTTTCTTTCTTTCTTTCTTTCTTTCTTTCTTTCTTTTCTTTTTTTCTGTCTTTCCTCTTTCTTCTTTCTTCTTTCCTTCTTTATTGTATTTGGTGAGAGCTGTTTTGTGACCTAATATGTGATGATGTATTCTGGAGAATGTTCCATGTGCACTTGAAAAGAATGTGTATTCTGCTGTTGTAGGATGGAATGTTCTTTTTTTTTTTTTAAAGATTTTATTTATTTATTTATTTATTAGAGAGCAAGTGAGAGAGAAACAGTGTGAGAGAGGAGAGGGTCAGAGGGAGAAACAGACTCCCTGCTGAGCCGGGAGCCCGATGTGGGGCTTGATCCCAGGACTCCGGGATCATGACCTGAGCCGAAGGCAGTCACTTAACCAACTAAGCCACCCAGGTGCCCCGTAGGATGGAATGTTCTGAACACATCTGTCAAATCCATCTGGTCCAGTGTGTTATATAAAGCCACTGTTTCTTTGTTGATTTTATGTTTAGATGATCTGTCGATTGACATGTGTGGGGTGTTAAAGTCCCATACTATTATTGTATTATATCAATTAGTTCCTTTATGTTTGTTAGTAACTATTTTATGTATTCTGGTGTTAAACCCTTATTATATGGTTTGCAAATGTTTTTCCAATTCTGTAGGTTGTCTTTTCATTTTATTGTTACCTTTGATATCCAGAAGTATTTTAGTTTAATGTAGCCCCACTTGTTAATTTTTTTTCTTTTTTGGTTGTGCTTTAAGTCTCATATCCAAAAAAATCCAATGCTAGAACCCATGTCAAGAAGAATTTTCCTATGTTTTATTTTAGGAGTTTTATGGTTTTATTGATGGTTTACATTTAAGTCTTTAACCCATTTAAGGTAATTTTTGTGGGTGGTGTAAGATATGGATCCAGTTTCATTCTTTTATACACGAATATCCAATTTTTCCCAGCACCATTACTGAAGAGACTGTGTTCCCTCCATTTAGTATTTTGACTCCTTTATATTAATTAACAATATTTAGAATTAGTCGACAAATATGTGTGGTTTTCTTTCAGAAGTCTTGGTTTTGTTCTATTGATCTGCGTATCTGTTTTTATGCCAGTACCATACTGTTTTGATTACTATATCTATAAAGTATAGCTTGAAATCAGGAAGTGTGATGCTATTTTATTTTTTCTTCTTTCCCACTTTTACTTTGGTCACTTGGGGTTTTCTTTGGTTCCATATAAATTTTAGAATTTTTTCTTTTCTTTAAAAACTCATGTTGAAATCTTGAGATAGATAGTTTGTACTGAATTTACAGATGACTTTGGGTGGCATTGATATTTTAACAGCATTAGTTATCTAATCTGTGAACACAGGATACCTTTCCATTTATTTGTATCTTCTTTGATTTATTTGATCCATGACTTGTTTTCAGAGTAGAAATCTTTCATCTCCTTTGCTAAACTTATCCCTAATTATTTTTATTATTTTTAAAGCTATTCTATTTTTTTAAAGATTTTATTTATTTGTTTGACAGAGACACAGCGAGAAAGGGAACACAAGCAGAGGGAGTGGAAGAGGGAGAAGCAGGTTTCCGGCTGAGCAGGGACCCCAATGTGGGGCCTGATCCCAGGATCATGGGATCACGACCTGAGCCGAAGGCAGATGCTTAACAACTGAGCCACCCAGGTGCCCCTATTTTTAAAGCTATTCTAAATAGAATTGTTTCCTTCATTTGTTTTTCAGATAATTTGGTGTTAGTATATAAAAACACTACAGGTATACCTCAGGGATATTGCAGGTTTAGTTCCAGACCAAGAAGATAAAGCAAATATCACAATAAAGTGAATCAGATGAACTCACAAGTGAAGCTATTTTATGTTGGGCTTTCCTTCATTGGAAAACTTTTGATTACTGATTCAATCCACTTACTATAATTGGCTGTATTCAGACTATTTTCCCAATTCAGTCTTGGTTGTTTGTTTGTTTCTGATCTAATTTTTATTATTTTCTTCCATCTGCAAGCTTTGGGCTCAGTTTGTTCTTTTTTCCCAGTTCCTTAATGCATAGAGTTAGGTTGTTCATTTGGGATCTTTCTTTCTTCTTAATGTAGGTAATTATTGCTAAGAACTTAGCTCTTAGAGCTGCCTTTTCTGCATCCCATAAGTTCTGGCATGCTGTGTTTCCATTTTAATTTGTCTCAATATACTTTTAACTTCGGCCTTTAATTCATTTTTTGTTCCATTAGTTGTTGTTCAGGAGAATATTGTTTAATTTCTATGTATTTGTAAATTTTCTAGTTTTCTTCTTGTTATTGATTTCTAGTGTGATACTATTGTGGCCAGAGAAGATACTTGGTTTGATTTCCATCTTTTTGAATTTTCTAAGACTGAATATATTGTCTATCCTAGAAAATGTGTACTCAAGAAGAATGTTTATTCTGTTAATGTTGGACAGAATACTTTGTATATTTCTGTTAGGTCCTTTTGGTCTATCATGTTGTTCAAATCCACTGTTTTCTCTTAATTCTGTCTCAATGATCTTGTCATTGTTGGGAGTTGGGTGTTAAAGTCCCAACTATTATTGTACTACTGTTTATTTCTCTTTTTAGCTCTTTCAGTTTTTCTTTATATATTTGTGTACTTTGATGTTGGATGAACAAATATTTACAATTGTCATATCTTCTTGATGGATTAATCTCTTTTTCATTATATAATGGCTTTGTTTCTTCTTAGCATTTTTGTCTTAAAGTCAATTTTGCCTAATATAATTATAGCTACCACTATTATTTTGTTGTTGTTATTACCATTTGATTGAATTTTTTTTATGTTTCCATCTATATGTGTCTTTAAGGCTAACGAGAATGTCCTGAAGGCACCATATTGTTGGATCTTGATTTTTTTTATCCATTCAGCCATCCTATGTCTTTTGATTAAAGAAATTATTCCATTATTTTTTTTATTCTTATGTTTTTTTTTTTTTTAAAGATTTTATTTATTTATTTGAGAGAGAGAGAGCAGGAGCGGGGGAGAGGAGCAGAGTGAGAAGCAGACTCCCTTCCAAGCAGGATCCCGATGCGGGGCTCGATCCCAGGACCCTGGGATCATGACCCGAGCCCAAGGCAGACGCCTAACCGACTGAGCCACCCAGGTGCCCCTTATTCTTATGTTAATCCCCATACATTACATCATTAGTTTTAGATGAAGTGTTCCATGATTCATTGTTTGTGCATAACACCCAGTGCTCCATGAAGAATGTGCCCTCCTCAATACCCACCACCAGGCTAACCCATCCTCCCACCCCCCTCCCCTCTAGAACCCTGTTTGTTTTTCAAAGTCCATCGTCTCTCATGGTTCATCTACCCCTCCGATTTCCCCTGCTTCATTCTTCCCCTCCCGCTACCTTCTTCTTCTTCTTTTTTTTTTCTTAACAT
>NW_028015749.1:0-744 GCF_054177405.1 Leptonychotes weddellii
GCTTAACTGACTGAGCCACCCAGGCGTCCCTGGATTTATATATTTCTATCCACAATTAGATTAGTCTATAGTTTTTGTTATATGTACTATCTCAGGTCTTGATATCAAGAGTATGCTAGATTGGTCAGTGAATTGGTATGTTTCCATTTCAAAGTGTTTTTTTTTTTTAAATTAATGCAATTTTAGAATTTTTTTGTCAGTCCCTGAAAATTACGGAAAATTCAGCCATATAGACTTATGTCAACATTTCTAGAGGTTTTAAAATTATTTTTTACTCTTCCACAACTATTTACTTGTTCAGATATTCTTTGGTGTCCATTTGGGGGGGAGGTTCTTTTCTTGAAAATCATTCACTTAGAGATTTCTACATTTGTTAGAATAGGATTATACTTTGTATTATCTTAGGTTTGTATTTTTCCAATCTCTAGACCTGTGATTCACACATTCCTATTCTTCTATTGTGTCATCTTATTTGATTACAATAAACATTTTATTGTATGTATATTATTTTTAGAGCCAACTTATGGATAACAATTCTGTTTTTTCATTGTGACTTTGAAACTATTCTTTCATGCTTTTTAACTCAGTTTTTGTGTTTTCTTTAGCTTTGATTATATTTCATTAAACCTCTGGAAAAATATTTCAGTTTATTTAGTTTATTTTTCTTGCTAAATAATTAAACCTTTCAAAGTGATGAATTTACCTCTATTCGTATTATTGACCACATATGTTTTAGTTTGCAAT
>NW_028015750.1:0-744 GCF_054177405.1 Leptonychotes weddellii
CAACACTCCAAATCAACACTCCAAAATAAACAAAAGCTGAGGTAACTGATTACTGCTAGAACTGTCCACCAAAAAAATGCTAGATTTCAAAATGAAAGAATGACAGAATACAATTCAAAGCATATAAAAATAAAAACTTTCCTAATAAGTACAGAAACCAGTATCGTAACATTTATTAGAACTCCTTTGAATATTCTATAGGATTTAAAAAGCAATAGCATAAAAATAATTATAAATCTATGTTAATGGGTACATGATATATATTGCGACATTAGTGACAGAGTACGGCATTCAGAGTTCTAAAGGAGTAGAGTTTTGTATTTGATCAAAATTAACTTGGCATCAGTAGAAAAGGGGTTGCTGTAACTTTATGATATAATATACAATCCCCATGGGGACCACAGACAGAATCTATAGAATATACTCAAAAGGAAATTAGAAGGGAATCAAAATGTGCCATATATGACAAACCCAGAGCTAACATCATACTCAGTAGTGAAAAGCTCAAAGCCTTTCCTCTAAGATCAGGAACAAGACAAGGATGCCCACTCTTACCATCTTTATTCAACATGGTACTGGAAGTCCTTGCCACAGCAATTAGACAAGAAAAAAGAAATAGAAGGTATCTAAATTGGAATGGGAGAAGTAGAATTGTCACTATTTTCAGTTGACACAATACTATATAGAGAAAACCCTAAAGTCTCTACCAAAAAAACTATTAAAACTAATAAATTTGTAAAGTCA
>NW_028015751.1:0-744 GCF_054177405.1 Leptonychotes weddellii
TTCCTGAAGTTTACAATATGACATATGGGTGACTTTTTTGGGGAGCAAATAAGTGGATTAGATCATTACCATCAAGGCTTGGACATTAAAACTTGGTTCGTTTATAGTGGACAAAGTGTGTGATGGCCATAAGCACTTGATCACTTGGTGGAAAGTATAGAAAATATCTAAGGATAATTTTCAAATTCACACAACAAGTGAAGAAGCTCAAGATTTCATAAAGATGAGTTTTTAGAATGACACTCTCCAGTGAAGGAACTAACACTATAGTTTTGATATAGTCCAAAGGATACACATGTTAACTGTTGAAGGATGCTGGATACTACATGCCATATAATGATGACTAGATGCAAGGTCATTGGAGAGAGCATGAGTCTTACCCTTACGTAATTATGGATTCATATCAGGTACTGTAACTGACAAATCATAGGAGCCTGGGGAGTTGTTGATCTTTTCTGAACCTCAGCTTCATCATCTAATGATGCTGACTTGGAGGTCTATTATGTGAACTAGGTGAGATGAAGTAGACTTAAAGACAGTTGGGGAGGGGCGCCTGGGTGGCTCAGTCGGTTAAGCGGCTGCCTTCGGCTCAGGTCATGATCCCAGGGTCCTGGGATCGAGTCCCGCATCGGGCTCCCTGCTCAGTGGGGAGCCTGCTTCTCCCTCTCCCACTCCCCCTGCTTGTGTTCCCTCTCTCGCTGTGTCTCTCTCTGTCAAATAAATAAATAAAATCTTTAAAAAAAA
>NW_028015752.1:0-744 GCF_054177405.1 Leptonychotes weddellii
CTCATCCCCTCCTTTCTTAGTTCCCATCCATTTGGGTCATCCTTGACATTTATCTTTTGTACTCTGAGATATGGAAAAAAGTTTAATATCCTGAATACCCATCCACGTCTTGGGATAGGCACCTCCTGGGTTGTCCATATTAGCAAGTGTCCAGAGGAAAGTCTCATGAAATGTGGAGCACCCCAAGGCACACGGTCCTTAAATCCCACGTTAGGTGGATGGTCTACACACAGTCAAGAGGATAGAACAAGGCAGCGTGTGGAAACCGGCCCCTTCCTCCTGAAAGCCTCATGGGACTGTGAGGAAGACCTGTTATTACTTCTGTGCTCCATACATAGATGATTAAGCCTGTGATTGCAATAATTGGTTATTTTAGCCTTTCCAATGTGTAGTATTGATCACCGGATCATACTTGGGGCTCCTTTCCTGTTGTACAGTTTGTGAAAAAGCATTAATATTCTGACTCATGACCAGTTTGGCCATATTAAATAGATGAAACCAAAAAGAAATAGTTTATAATTTATAGTTGGAGCTAAGTCTATTAAATTTTTAAAAGATCTTCTTAAAACAGGAAAACTAATACATGTGTATGGCTGGATTATCACTGGAAGATCAGAAACCTTTGATTTTGATGCTGAGTACATTGATAGGTAAGTGTGTGTTTCGGTGTTCAACTAGTTACAAATATGCTGGGTTGCTTCCTGAGACCAGCTTCCCCGATAGCAATAAATTGTAAGCAGTTGG
>NW_028015753.1:0-744 GCF_054177405.1 Leptonychotes weddellii
CAGATCAGGGAGACCTGTTGGTAGACCGTGGTCTTCAGAGAGATTTCCATGGCTTAGACCATAAGCGTAGAGGAGGGATCGATTGAGAAGCCAGAGAGGCAATTGGTGATGTCATGGGAAAGCCAGGTGAGCGCCATGGCCTGGAGGCCAAGCAGTCCGTAATGGAGACGTTGGGACGCCTGGGTGGCTGAGTGGGTTAAGCGTCTGCCTTCAGCTCAGGTCATGATCCCGGGGTCCTGGGATCGAGCCCCGTGTCAGGCTCCCTGCTCAGCGGGAAGCCTGCTTCTCCCTCTGCCTGCCGCTCCCCCTGCTTGTACTGTCTCTCTCTCTCTGACAAATAAATAAATAAAATCTTAAAAAGAAAATAATGGAGACATTGCGAGGAGGCGTGCGTGAGTGGTGTAATGCCACCGTTGGGTCAGCAGGTGAAGGCTAAGACCGCCGTGAAGATTTAGCAATGGCAAGGTCCTGGGTCGGTGGGGGTAAAAGCCCAATCTGAGTTAGATTCAAAAGAAAACGAGAGTGTCCTTAGGTAAGTGGGTGAATTCATATGCTGTGGTCCATCCAGAATGGATGGATTTATTCACCACTGAAAAGAAATGCTCTCCAAAGCCATGGAAAGACTTGGAGGAACCTTCATGTTGCTAAGTGAAAGAAGGCAGGCTCGAAAGGCTGCATAGTATATGATTCCAACTGTAACATTCTGGAAAAAGCAAAACTTACGGGAACAGTAAGAACAGCAGT
>NW_028015754.1:0-743 GCF_054177405.1 Leptonychotes weddellii
TATTCCTTATGTTCCACAAATAAGTGAAACCATATGATAATTGACTTTCTCTGCTTGACTTATTTCACTTAGCATAATTTCCTCCAGTACTGTCCATGTTGATGTAAAAGTTGGGTATTCATCCTTTCTGATGGCTGAGTAATATTCCATTATATATATGGACCACATCTTCTTTATCCATTCATCTGTTGAAGAGCATCTCAGCTCTTTCCACAGTTTGGCATTCTTAACAGGGATTATATCTCCCCAAGAGGGTGAAAATTGGTTCTTTGTGGATAAAAAAAATTGTACTGTACATAGATATATAGTATATCTATGGTATTAAAATTTCATGGGGGTGTGTGATAAGGAAAAAAATGTCTATAAAGTCTCCTTGAGGGGAGTAATAATGAGGAAAAAGGTTGAGAAACATGGTTTGTGATGTTTGTTCCTTTGATGGGCTGCTGTATGTTCAACAGACACATCCATAAAGAAACAAACTCTTTTCTAAATTATCTGTTTATATCTCTAAGGCTTGGATAATTGGCCAGAATATCACTCTTTTGAGAGCATGCATGAGAGTCAAGGTGGGGGAAGGTACAAGTGGGGCTCTCTGTGGTTAGAAGCCTCTAATCTGGAGGTCATACTAGAGGTAGAGTGGGAAGAAGGCTGGGGTGGCAGACTCTGGCAAATTGGACATGGGGTGATGTGAGGGCCTTGGGGATAATAATCAGTAATGTCAGATCTTTAGAGGCTTCATTTTG
>NW_028015755.1:0-743 GCF_054177405.1 Leptonychotes weddellii
TAGGCAAGCAGAATAAATAAAAGACAACCAAATCAGAAATAAAGAAATAAAATTGTTCGGGCGCCTGGGTGGCTCAGTCGTTAAGCGTCTGCCTTCGGCTCAGGTCATGATCCCAGGGTCCTGGGATCAAGTCCCACATCAGGCTCCCTGCTCCGCGGGAAGCCTGCTTCTACCTCTCCCACTCCCCCTGCTTGTGTTCCTGCTCTCACTATGTCTCTTTCTGTCAAATAAATAAATAAAATCTTTAAAAAAAAATTGTTCTTGTTTACAAACGACATATTCTTATATATAGAATACCCAAAAGACTCCACATACACATGCGCGCACACACACACACACACACACACACACTTATTAGAAATGGTAAGTGAATTCAGTAAGATGGCAGGATATCAAGTCAGCATACAGAAATCATTTGTGTTCCATATACTAACAACAAACTATCTGAAAAGGCAATTAGGAAAACAATCACATTTACAAAGGCATAAAAAAGAAAATATTTAGAAATAAACTTTAAAAAGTGAAAGAGAGGTGCCTGGGTGACTCAGTTGGTTAAGCGACTGCCTTCGGCTCAGGTCATGATCCTGGAGTCCCGGGATTGAGTCCCGCATCAGGCTCCCTGCTCAGCAGGGAGTCTGCTTCTCCCTCTGACCCTCCTCCCTCTCATGTGCTCTCTCTCTCTCTCTCAAATAAATAAATAAAATCTTTAAAAAAAAAAAAGTGAAAGATTTATACATTGATAC
>NW_028015756.1:0-743 GCF_054177405.1 Leptonychotes weddellii
TCCCACTCCCCCTGCTTGTGTTCCCTCTCTAGCTGTCTCTCTCTCTCTCTCTGTCAAATAAATAAAATAAAATCTTAAAAAAAAAAAAAAGTGTAAAACGGTCCTGAGACTAAAGGCTTGAGATGTGTCTTGAAAGATGCTGGATCTCAAGTACCTGCTTTAAAATTTATAGCCATAACTTAGATATGAGGATTTTGCTTGACTTCATTTCTCTGTAATGGCGGCCATCTGCTGTTGTGAGCCCTGAGATACCTAATCTTCAGAGATAACTTCTGAATTCCTACCCAGGGCACGTATTGTCTTCTGGGGATCACTTAGGGGCTGGGGGCCTGGGGTTCAAGGTGGGAGAAGGGCTCACTCTGTGTAGACCTATCTTGCTATCATTTCCATGCTACCAGACCAGATATATGTTGGCATAGAACATTCATCAAAAATGTTCCTCTTGGGCGCCTGGGTGGCTCAGTCGGTTAAGCGACTGCCTTCGGCTCAGGTCATGATCCTGGAGACCCAGGATCGAGTCCCGCATCGGGCTCCCTGCTCGGCAGGGAGTCTGCTTCTCCCTCTGCCCCTCCCCCTCTCATGTGCTCTCTCTCATTCTCTCTCTCTGAAATAAATAAATAAAAATCTTTAAAAAAAAAAAAAAATGTTCCTCTTGGGTTTCCAGGCAGGAAGCTGGGCAGAAACCCGCCTGCTCCCCGATCCTCACTTCTCTGGTTCTCCCTGAGTTTCTGCTCCCATGCAGG
>NW_028015757.1:0-743 GCF_054177405.1 Leptonychotes weddellii
CCTCTGGGCCCTCCCCACGTCCTCACCGGGAGAAGGGAGGAGAACGTCCCTCCTGGCCATGGACGTCAGCTGCTTCTCACAGCCCTTCGCTGAGCCCCCGGGTTCTGTGGGCCGAACGAGGGCTGTTAGCACGCACCTGGGAGGACAGAGCATGTTGGTTAAGTGGCGCGCCCACAAGAAGGGCCTGACAGCCACGAGACGCTCAGAGGGTCCGTGTGGAGCTGCCCTGCCTCCAGCAGGGAAACCGAGACCCAGAAGGGGCAAGACCTGAGCGGAGCGACACGGCAGTCAGTGGCTCGGCTGGGACACCAGGCCCCTCCGTGGCTCCTGGGTAGGAGGGGCCCCAAGGAGCCTGTCAGGCCCTCATACTCCAGGCACCTGGGCAGATTTTGTAGCTCTGGGTCCAACGAAACGTCCTCGGTCCTCGTGCCCAGTGTTGGCCCAGAGAACCTTATGCTTCTGCTTATGGCTGTCTCCACAGCGGCAGCCCTGCTGGCCCTCCCGGCCTGGGGAGCAGGCCCTCCCGGCCAGCGTGAGCAGGCCCTCCCGGCCTGGGGAGCAGGCCCTCCTGGCCAGTGTGAGCAGGCCCGCCCGGCCTGGGGAGCAGGCCCTCCCGGCCAGCGTGAGCAGGCCCTCCTGGCCTGGGGAGCAGGCCCGCCCGGCCTGGGGAGCAGGCCCTCCCGGCCAGCGTGAGCAGGCCCTCCCGGCCTGGGGAGCAGGCCCGCCCGGCCTGGGGAGCAGGC
>NW_028015758.1:0-743 GCF_054177405.1 Leptonychotes weddellii
GAGAGATAAGTGATACCATAAGACGAAACAATATTAGAATAATTGGGATCCCAGAAGAAGAAGAAAGAGAAAGAGAGGCAGAAGGTATACTGAAGCAAATTATAGCAGAGAACTTCCCTAATTTGGGGAAGGAAACAGGCATCAAAATCCAGGAAGTACAGAGAACCCCCTCAAAATCAGTCACAATAGGTCAACACCCCGACATCTAATAGTAAAACTTACGAGTCTCAGACACAAAGAGAAAATCCT
This sequence comes from Leptonychotes weddellii, assembly GCF_054177405.1. Taxonomy (NCBI): domain Eukaryota; kingdom Metazoa; phylum Chordata; class Mammalia; order Carnivora; family Phocidae; genus Leptonychotes; species Leptonychotes weddellii. The sequence continues at coordinate 250 of NW_028015758.1, forward strand.
GAAAGCAGCATGAGACAAGAGATCTGTAACATACAATGGTAGAAACATTAGACTAGCAACAGACCTATCCACAGAGACCTGGCATGATACAATCAGAGCACTATATGAGAAAAATATGCAGCCAAGAATACTATATCCAGCTAGGCTGTCATTGAAAATAGAAGGAGAGATAAAAAGCTTCCAGGACAAACAAAAACTAAAGGAATTTGCAAACACGAAACCAGTCCTACAAGAAATTTTGAAAGGGGTCCTCTAAGCAAAGAGAGAGCCTAAAAGTAACATCGACCAGAAAGGAACAGAGACAATATACAGTAACAGTCACCTTACAGGCAATACAATGGCACTAAATTCCTATCTTTCAATAGTTACCCTGAATGTAAAGGAACTTAATGCCCCAATCAAAAGACAGGGTATCAGATTGGATAAAAAAACAAGACCCATCAATATGCTGTCTGCAAGAGACTCATTTTAGAACCAAAGACACCCCCAGATTG
>NW_028015759.1:0-11414 GCF_054177405.1 Leptonychotes weddellii
TCTATCTCTGGCACCCGACCCCGGGTGGAGTCTCCAAACCCGGCAGATCCCTGCGGTGCGCTCCCGCACGGCTCCTCCCGGGGGACGAAGGTGAGTCTCCCCGGATCTGCCGCTTGTTGGGTCCCTGCTGGAGGAGCAGTGGCCCGACTGTGCCGTGGATCACAGTTTATGGCAACCCTGAGCTGAGAGCCTGCACCTGGGCTCCGCCTCTGCAGCCGGCTTCCCTGCTCCGATACCTGGGAGCTCTGCCACACTCAGGCACCCCCGGTCTTTCTGTGACCCCGAGGGTCCTGAGACCACACTGTCCCGGAGGGTTCCACCCCCTGCTTAGCCACCAGAGTGACGTCCCTTGGCGGAGCAGACTTCTAAAAGTTCCGATTTTGTGCTCTGCTGCTCTATCACTTGCCAGAAGCGGCCGACGGAGGCCCCTCCCCCGCCGTCTATCCTCCCGAATATCGCCTCGGATTCACTTCTCCGCACGTCCTTCCTTCCAGAAAGTGGTCGCTTTTCTGTTGAGAGAGTTGTTGCTGTTCTTTCCTTCGATCTCCTGTTGAGTTTTTGGGTGTTCAGAATGGTTTGATCCCTATCCAGCTGAATTCCTGAGAGGAGACAAAATCCAGGTCTCCTACTCCTCCGCCATCTTGCTCCGCCCCGTGTATATGTATTTTTGAAGATTCTGCCAAATTCCCCTTCCAAAGGGTTTATGTCAAATCACCCACCTATGCCCCCACCAACATTGTATGAAAGTATATCTTCTTTCTCACACTAAAACCAATACTTGATACATCAAACTTTAAACGTTTGCCAAGCTATTATTACATTATTTTTTTCAAGTGCATTTCTCTGATCACGAGTGAGTTTGAGTACCTCTTGAGTTATTTTCCTCCAGAACGGTTCTAAATAAATGAAGGGAGAATGACTGAGCTCTGCCATGTGCTGTGCAGGAAGCCAGTGCATTTCTTTGTGAAGAGCATGCTGCAGGGCCATTTGACTTGGAGATCCTAGAGAGGAGGGGGTGGTAAGATTACACACTCATTAGGAATTCACCTGGGGGTCATAAAGGAGGCTGAGCAGGTCCTTTAATCGTGTAAGTGATGACACTCAAATCTATCAGAATACTAACCCTGAAATCAGGTTGAATTTACAGCCATAATATCTATCTTTGGATTTGGTTTTATGTTTTTACCCTTGATTTATGTGCATGCCTTCCTTAGCATCCCATATCTCAAGCAACATAAATGTATTAAAGTAATGGATTTTAGCAAATATGTTACGGTTACCATCTTTGTTCCCAAGAGGGAATTTGGAAATCTGACAAATATTATAGCTTTGATTTTCAAGACCCATTTTCTGAGCAGTTTCACTAACAAGTCTCCTGATTTACCATGCCATTAACAAAAATAATTCTTTCTGGACAGCAGTAAAAGAAGTGGATTAGCACAATTTACGGCTTTCTCAGGATACATATAAGGTGCCTGTTAAGAAAAAAAGGGACAGGTTTCTGATTAACTGATGCATAGACTTGCTTTTAAGACACCTCAGTTCATTCTCCATAAGCCCATCTATTAAGGACAGCATCTCTCAAAGAGGAAGCTTGCCATGGCCCTATGTCTTGACACAGTCTTGTGTTTGCCAACAGTGATTAGGAATTACTTAGTTGCTAATGGCCCTTCATCATTGATTGAAAGAGAAAACCTTTCCCCCTCAAACTGAAAATATGGTACCTTGATTTTTTCCTTTTAAATGAAATGTTATCCAAAGACAACCCTTTGAATGTGTACACAACAACACACATGGTTCAACAAAAGAGTAACTTGCAATAAGCAGAGATATAGAATGGTTGAGGGCCTAGGACAGCAGCTCATTAGGCAAAACCTGTCCTTGCTCTTTGCTAAAGTCAGGTAGGAAACAGATGTCTGCCAAATAGAAGGATTTGTAATGAGAGGAGGCTGTCAGTGAGGAATATATACAGCTCTTGGGAAAGCACTGGAAAGTTTCCTCTAGTCCATGGGAACTTTAATTATGTCCTCGATAATGCTCATATTCAGAGGATCCCAAAGTGTTTGGGGACCCATGAAAAAGTTCCAGAGTGGCCTGGTGAGAGAGATGCCCAAGGGTGACAAGGGTGCCTTTCTAGGCTCTGTAAATAGCATGGCCATCTGGGCGTGGCATCAGCCCACAGCTCTGAGACCCTGAGATCTGATTCCCAGCTCCCACAGTGTGTAGCCATCGGGACATGGGGGTGACAGCCTCAATTAGACTTTCCTTTGCAACTGTAATTCTGAGAATCACAAGGGTTCTTAACTTTTTTTGTGCATGGTCTTTCTGTCAGTCTGGTGAAGCCTATGCACCCTATCTCAGAATATTGTATTTAGATAAAAATACTTAGAATTATGATAGAGCATATATATATTATATAATAGTTTGATACATTTTTAAAAATATTAAAGAACATATTTGCGATAGAGTAATATCTATGAAGCAGTGTAAAAGTTCATAAAAGCTGATCCTGTGTATCTCTTTCCAACTCTGTGTTCAATGATGACGTGTTGGTAGCTTGAATGTGACCATGTTGGGAGTATTTGCACCACGGAGGCTAGCAAACATTAGAAATCAGGACCCCCTCTAAGAGGGGTTAAAACATTTACCACCCCACTGCACTGTGTGCATGTGTGTGTGTATGTATATCTATATCTGTGCATATGTCTGTGTATAAAAATAGTGCATATATTTGCACATAAATATTATGTAACACATATAAATGTGTGTTAACCCTCTGATCAAATCCTGTTATTTAAGGCATTAATAAATATATATATTTGTTTGTTTATATAAATAAATAATTTATGTAAATAAATTTATCAATACCTTAAATAACAGGATTTGATCACAGGATTAATCACTATCATAATTTTGAAGTAGTTATAAGTATATATTGTATTTCAAAAGATAAGCAACAATTGCAGTGTGTTATAATATTTCTATAAATTGATGACAAAGTCATAGTTACTGCTAATACTACTTTGATTTGTTGCCTACATCCGTAATTAAAGGAAACACTGAATTTCAGTTAGAGGTTAATGCAAATAAAGATGCATTTTCTCCCATCTAAAGAACCCCTGAACTATAGCGTCCGGGAAGCTAGAAAAAAGAGGAGCAAGGAGACCAATTAGTAGGCCATGGCAATAATCCAAGTGAACAGTCATGGTGTTTTGTACTCAGCTGAGGAGATAGAGAGATGTATATATGGGATTAGAGATAGTTAATTTAAAAAAGTCTACAAAAATTAGGCATGTATTGGTAGAGAAATGAGGGAGGTGTCAGGAGTGACTCCTAGGGTTTGGGATTGCACTGAGAATGGGATGTCAGAAAGCCAGGTTTCGGGAAGATGGCCCTGATTTGGTTTGGAACCTGTTGGGTTGGAGGTGCCTCTCAGGTATTCCCATGGAAATACTAAATAGCAGGATATATGCATCAGAAGTAAAGGCATAAATAGTTTCCACCATTAGTCTTAGGGTGAGACCAGGGTAAGGGGAGTTTTTCCTTGGTGGAGAAGCCAGCTACAGAGAAACATGCCACCCTTTCAGTGACTGTTTTCCTACTACGTCCTCTATCTTCTTCATCTCTTAATAATCATTGGGTCAACAGATTACCTTTAGAAACTCTGAGATGGCCCCATTTGGGGGGAATCTTGCCCACAAAGAGTAACTACTTTCCCAGTTCCCACATAGCTACTGTGCTGGATCACTAAGTCTAAAGGAGAGTCCAGGGAGTAGATACATTACTAGGGAGTCATCAGGATATTTACAATAACTGGAGTGTCCATCTTGTAAGAAACTGCCCCAAGGAAAAATACTGAGTGAGAAGAACAACAAGCAGTAACCTTAAGGATTTCCAGATTCAATGGCTAGCAGAATCAGATAAGCCTAATGAGACTAAGCAGGAGCAACTACAGAGATGGGGGAAAGCCTGATGAGTTGGTGGGGAAGAGGAGAAGAGAGGGTGCTTCATAGGAAGAGAGGAGACAAGTAAACAGAAGGTTAAGGAAGCCCAAAAGTTCTTTATTGGATCTAGTGATAACAGGTTATTCATTTTATGGGAGTTGTGTTGGTGGAGTGATGATGGTGGAAGATACCTGGGAGGAGAGGAAATGGGGACAGAAGTTAAAGACAGCTTTTTTTTTTTTTTTAATTATGTTAAGTTAGCCACCATACAGTACATCATTAGTTTTTGATGTAGTGTTCAGTGATTCATTAGTTGTGTAAAACACCCAGTGTTCATTATTACACATGCCCTCCTTAATACCCATCACCTCACTACCTCATCCCCCCACTCCCCTCCCCTCTAAAACCCTCAGTTTGTTTCCTGGGATCCATAGCCTCTCATGGTTTGTCTCCCTCTCTGATTTCCCTCCCCCTTCAGTTTTCCCTTCCTTCCCCTAATGTCCTCCGTGCTATTCCTTATGTTCCATATATGAGTGAAACCATATGATAATTGTCTTTCTCTGCTTGACTTATTTCACTTAGCATAATCTCCTCCAGTTTCATCCATGTCGATGCAAATGGTGTGTACTCATCCTTTCTGATGGCTGAGTAATATTCCATTGTATATATGAACCACATCTTCTATATCAATTTATCTGTTGAAGGGCATCTCAGCTCTTTCCACAGTTTGGCTATTGTGGACATTGCTGTTATGAACATTAAGGTGCATGTGCCCCTTCTTTTCACTACATCTCTATCTTTGGGGTAAATACCTAGTAGTGCAATTGCTGGGCCTTAGGGTAGCTGTATTTTTAACTTTTTGAGGAACCTCCATACTGTTTTCCAAAGTGGCTGTACCAGCTTGCATTCCTGCCAACAGTGTAAGAGGGTTCCCCTTTCTCCATATCCTCTCCAACATTTGTTGTTTCCTGCCTTGCTAATTTTTCCCATTCTAACTGGGGTAAGGTGGTCTTTTAAGAAGTTTGGCTGCTAAGGAGACAGATAGCGAAGTAGTTTGGGGTAGATATGGAGCCAATAAGGCTTGCCTTCCTCCCTTCCCTCCCTCCCTCCTTCCTTCCTCCCTTACTCTTTTCCCTCCCTCTCTTCCCCCCTCCCTCCCTCTCTTCCCCCCTCCCTCCCTCTCTTCCCCCCCTCCCCCGCATTAGGAAAGACTCGCCTATAAGAAGAATCCATCTGAGACAGAGATGAAAATGCGTGGGAGAAAAGGGATCAATAATGGTATAAAGCTCCTGAGAAGATCGAAGGAGAGAGACCACAAGGCCTAGGGGATGTGTTCACTTTTTCTATCAGAGAGTTGAGTGAAGGAACAAAGAAATGAATGATGTGACCACCTTTAAAAGTAGGTGTGTCTTGTCCCTTGTCTAATGGAGACCTTCAGTGGCTCCAGAAGGCAAAATGTTTGCTCTAGGTCTTGCAGTGGTGGAATGCAGACTCCAGCAAGTCTCCAGAGAGATGCACATCTCTTTGTCTCAGAAGCACATGGTGGTGGTTTAGGGACATTCAGTTCTGAAGGGCTTCATACACCTGCGGGACATGTACGTGAATGTGTACTGAAGTCAATTGGAAACTGAGCTGCTTTGTTGATGTTTCCTGTGTAGGTTTTGAAATTGGGATTGAGAGCGGCATTATCTGGGCAGGAAATATTGGATTTAAGGGCTCTGAGTAGTTGAAATAAGGGTGCCATCTTTGGGGAAGGGATCTGTGATGCAGATGGGCTTGGGGCTTCAGAGCTGTGCCATCCCTCTTCATGCATCAGAGCTGCACTATCTCTGAGGCTTCCAAGCTCTGCTTTTGACACCTGCATCCAGCTGAGAGTTGCAAGCCTCTCCAGACACAGATACTAACACCTTATTGACTGATGTGGACTCTTCTATGCATCAAAGGGCTCAGTAATGGTATTAGCTGGTGGGCTCTTTTTAAGTGCAGAAAGTGCTTCTCTGTAGATAGTGTGCCAGACTACCTAAGGGTTAAGATAAAAGGCTTCAAAAAGGCAGCAGCTTCCTAGAGGCCATGTATGGCCACTCATGTTGCTGCTTTGGCCGTGCTGACCCCACACTGCCAGGGCCAAACTCTGCATGTCTCTCCCTATCACCTTGGATCCTGTGAGCCCCAGATTTCTAAGCCTTCACCACAAAAACAAACCGGAACAAAACTTTCGAGACTACCTGCTGCTTCTGCTGCCTATGTCTTCTGCCACCTGTGCCATTTTGGAAAACATAGACCTTGAAGTTCCATCAGATTTGGATTTAAATGTCAGCTCTTCCCTGATTGACTGTGGGATCCTCAACAAGTCTCTTGGCCTGTCTGAAATTTTATCATCTATGCAACAGGGCTACTCTTGCCTACCTTGTAGGACCATTGTAGATAGCCAGCTATTTAACACATCCTCGAGTGCCTATTCAAATACTGGCCACTGTGCTTGGCACTCTGTCGAACTGCACAAAACAAGCATGGTCCCTTCTGTCAGGCAGTCTCCAATGCTAGAGTGGATATGCCAAAGTTCTAGGCCCAGGGAGCACATTTAGGCAATGTTTCATTCATTTCTTTTTTTATCCTTCATGCACCATATTCAGCTGAGAATGCCACTTGTTGCCCCAGGTAATGCACAGTGGGATGCTGGGAGGCATTGTGTGGTTATGAGACAGCTCCACAGGGAGTAAAAGCCGGGATACAGAGAACATGGAAGTGGAACGGGGTGAGGGTCAAACCCCTCCTGAAGATGCAATGTCGGCGTCCACATCACAGCACTACCTGTGATGAGCCACAGGCCCAGAGAGACAATCTACATGCCTCTTTCTCTGGGCCTCCATTTCCTCGCTTACACAGCAGAGATAATAACCGTACATACATCTGAGGGTTGTTGGAAGGATTAAATGAGGAAAGTATGTGCCAAGTGCTTAGAACAAAGCCTGGAGCTTGGAAAGTGCTAGATAAATGGTAGGTATTATTTCCATTTTCAGAATCAAGCTGCTTTCATTACTGCCCACCAATGTCAAAAGGAAGTCAGATGGGAAGGGTGACTGGTTGAAATCCTGCACCAAACGGCAGGCCCTTCAGATGTGGTTCCATTAGTCCTCTCTTTCCTTTTCTACTCCTGACTCTCATATGCAGATCTCCTACTGTGAAGGGTATCGTCCCTAATAGTAGAATATCACTTTCTGGTACTATTTGTTGACCATCCATTATACTGTGGGGTCTCAACAGCTTTAATTACAATAATTTGAAGTTTGTTCAAAGCATTATATTCCAGAGAGTTCAAAGATGTTTTTAATTTAATTATATGCAGTTTAACACCACAGATGACTGTTGAGAACAGGGAAAATGCTATTCTTTCTGAGTACAAGACATATGTTTAGGACTGATAAAATACATTATTGTGTTTTGTTTCACAATAAAAAGAAATGTATTACAAAGTAAGGCAGTTAGTTGATGTTGGGATGCTTGGTCTGGGGCATTGTTGCCAGAAGCAGGCTTGATTCTGGTTAAGAGGAGGGTGTGCATGGGATCAGTCTTGCATGCAAGTTAGGAGTCCAAAGGCCAGTTCCCACAGGGGCCTCAGAGCTAGCCTCTCTCCCACAGAGACTCATATTAGCCATGTGAACAGGCACCTCCCTGTTCTTTCTGCTATTTATAGTAATAATTATTCATTGCCATCTGACTTCATTCATTCCATGAATATTTACTGAGTACCTACTATGTGGCTGACACTGTTCTGGGCCCTAGTGATGTAGGTGTGGGCACAATAAACAAAAGTCTTTACTTTCAAGGGGTTTATATTACAGAGGAAAAGAAAGAGAAAACCAGTAAAATGTGGGCTTGTGTTTGTGCATGAAGTTAGTGAAGCCTATGGAGAAAAGTAAAGATGAGACACCATTGGGGAGGGATGGTTGTAATTTTATGTAAGATGGTCAGAGAAGGTCTCACTGAGAAGGCAATATGTGAGCTAAGACTTGAAAGAGCTAGGGGAGTTGGGATACTGAAAGCACAGGTAACAAGTCCTGAGGTGGGAGGGCACCTGGGGTGTCTGAGGAGGCACAGGGAGACCATTGTGGAATGAGGGGGAGATAACAGAAGAGGAGGTTCAAAAATTATAGGAGGGAAAGAGTGTGTTTTGATTTTTTATCATCATTAGTACCATCCCACTGTCCACCCCCCCCCCCCCCCACCGCTCCCCTTACCAGATACCTGCTGAGACTTAGCAGGGAACAGGCCATAATCCCTGCATTCCAGAAACTCAGACTCTGCAAGGGAGACAAAGGACAACATGATCTTCCCTACCAATGGAGCAAGCACAGATTTTAAGGGAGTTCTAGGGTGGACAGAAAACACAGCCTAAATGAGAGAGGAGAAGGAAGACGTCTTGGAAGATGAGGTATCTAGGTCCTTGTGAGGTTAATGGACATCAGCTAAGTGAAGTAGTCAGAATTTGGCTAGGTTTTGCTGCTCTGAGAGCCCTGAAATCCCATTCTGTAACCTGTCTTGCCTCTTCTTTCAACTCTCTCTACCCACTCTCCATCACATCTATTGTGGGTACCCATTCCTTTTGCTGACCACCCTCCAGACCTAGAGGAGGTTCCCTCTCATAAGTTAGGATCCTGACCTTCTTCCCGTGGCATGCACGTCCACCCCTCCTGGTTCAGTATGTTGACAAGCAGCTCTTCCCAGCTCAGCCGTGTGTACTCACTCTATTTAGGAATCTATTTCTCCTAAATCCATGACTCTGTGTAGCTCAGTGAAATCTACACCCTGAGCTCCAGGGACCTCCAGGGAGAAGGGATGGTGAATATAGCAGTGACAAAATATTCACACACACATATGCTTAAATATGTGAGCACATATATACATGAATATACACACACACAGTTGAATATAAATGTATGCATACCCCACATATGAATATACACACAACACACCTATGCTTACATATAAATGCATGTGTATACACATATACATAAATGTATGTATATAAACATGTATGAAGATATAGATATACACACGTTTATATATGAATGCATGTACATGCACACGGATGGATGGTGTGAGTGTATGCATTGTGTGCGTGTATATTCTGGATGCCTAATTGTGCCAGGATCTTTACACCTGGTCTCCTTTTTTTCTGTACACCACAACCCTGCTATGCATGTGCGATCACTATTCCTGTTACGTAGATGAGGAATTTGAGGCTCTAGAAGTTTAAGATTCTTGCCCAAGCTCACACAGCTCTTAAGTTCTGAAGTTGACATTCAAACCAAGGGCTAGAAGATAAGAAAGACCTTCCATTCCAGTGCTCCCATGGTGTTAACAGAAAGAGCAAAAACAGACCAAAAAAACTGAATAAACTGTCGGTCTAATTCTTGAGCTGCTCGTAGAAAATACACATAGAGAAATGACTAGTACATAATGAGATAATTTCCATGAAAGAGGGGAGGGGAAGCTGTATGAGAGCATAGAAGAGAGAATGGTATTTGAGTTAGCTCTTGAAGGATGAGTAGGAAGGAGTTTGCCAGAAAGGGGTGGGAGAGTTAATGATTTTGCATGTCATTTAAAGGTATAGGTATCATTACAACAAGATAGCCAACAGTGGCTGTTTAGATGGGCTGAATAGGTTTTAAATTCCTTCGGCTTAACAGCCACAGAAATGGGGGCATTTTACAAATAAAGGGCAGATCTGGCCTCAGCCACCATTAAGCTGCATGCGAGCGAGGGCAAGTCTCCAAAAATGGCACTCTCCCTCTGCCGTGACATTTGCCTCTTCATGTGCCTGCACACAAGAAACAAGTCTACTGTTAGTGGTGTCATCATTTGGAATAACAAAGAAAACATGTTTGCAGGTAACACGAGTCAGGCCTTTATAAAGCATTTTCAGTGGCAGAGCAGAACCTGCTCCCCTCTGAGCACCTTTTGAGGGTGGATAATCACAACCCGCTGCTCTGCCAGGAGGTGCTTTGAAGATCCTGTAGACATTTTTTCAGCAAAACCATTGGCCATGTGTGATTGCTTCTATTTATTCAATAATAAATACGAGATTGACTTTTATGAGGGGGGGGCGGGGGAAGTACATTCCGCACACAGACTGGCTGGGTTTCATTGTGTAGAATGTTTTTATTGCCTCAAAATAATCTTCTGATTGCTAGATGAGTAATCCCATAATTACAAAAACAATCAATTAATTGATCTAAATTAATCGGATAACATATTTTATCCTGCTAAGCATGAAGGTAGATTTTAGGGAACTTTCCAGAAAAGAGGCATTGAACCTTTATAGCCACCAGCCAGGGATAATGATACAGATTCAAGCTTGAGACTTCTAAGTCAGCATATTTTGGAGTTAATATGTGAGGAGCAATGTACTAAGGTCTTATGAAGTCTTATCTCTTTCATTCTGCAAAAAGCTTCAAACTGTCTGCATTCCACTGCTCCCCCTTCTCCTGTGTCAGAGTTGTTCCTGTCTGGGAATGAGACTGCCTTACTTCTTTGGCTGCCTCTTCCATTTCCCTATCTCTAGCTATACTGTATTGGATGTATGATGGCCCCGGGAGACAGAGGAAAATAATACATTAATGGTGGCAGAGTTATCCAGGAGGAGATGCCACTGAGTGAGGACCAGATAGCACTGAAGGGGATAGGGGAGGAGTTTTGTATCCTCCCTCTTTCTCTCTTCTCTTATTCTGTTTTTCCTTCCTTCCTCAGTACTTATGGAGTGCCCTTGATGTACTAAGCACATTTTAGGCAATTGGAACACATCACTGTACAAAAAAGGCAGAGATCCCTATGCTTGTAACTGACATTCTAGCAGGAGGGACAAATAATGCAAATGATAAGTAAATCACATAGTATTTTAGAAGCTGACAAGTGCCATGGGAATAGCAATCGTAGAACAGAGTAAGGGCATGGGAGTGTGGGGCCAATAGGCAGAGAAACTTGCTAGTGTTAAAAACGGTCTGTGGAATATCTCAGAGAGCACACTGTAGTTGGATGAACCAGAGGCCCATCCTCACTCCTCACCCTCTATGTATCATTTATGTGAATACAGCACCGACTTCTGTTTCTTAATTTTTTTTTTATTCTTATGTTAATCCCCATACATTACATCATTAGTTTTAGATGAAGTGTTCCATGATTCATTCTTTGTGCATAACACCCAGTGCTCCATGCAGAATGTGCCCTCCTCAATACCCACCACCAGGCTAACCCATCCTCCCACCCCCCTCCCCTCTAGAACCCTCAGTTTGTTTTTTAGAGTCCATCGTCTCTCATGGTTCGTCTACCCCTCCTATTTCCCCTGCTTCATTCTTCCCCTCCCACTACCTTCTTCTTCTTCTTTTTTTTTTCTTAACATATATTGCATTATTTGTTTCAGAGGTACAGATCTGAGATTCAACAGTCTTGCACAATTCACAGCGCTTACCA
>NW_028015760.1:0-743 GCF_054177405.1 Leptonychotes weddellii
ACAATTGCACCCAAAACCATAAGATACCTAGGAATAAATCTAACCAAAGAGGCAAAGAATCTGTACTCAGAAAACTATAAAATACTCATGAAAGAAATTGAGGAAGACACAAAGAAATGGAAAAATGTTCCATGCTCATGGATTGGAAGAACAAATATTGTGAAGATGTCAATGCTACCTAGAGCAATCTACACATTCAGTGCAATCCCCATCAAAATACCATCCACTTTTTTCAAAGACATGGAGCAAATAATCCTAAGATTTGTATGGAAACAGAAAAGACCTCAAATAGCCAGAGGAATGTTGACAAAGAAAAGCAAAGCTGGCGGCATCACAATTCCGGACTTCAAGCTCTAATATAAAGCTGTCATCATCAAGACAGCATGGTACTGGCACAAAAACAGACACATAGATCAATGGAACAGAGTAAAGAGCCCAGAAATGGACCCTCAACTCTATGGTCAACTAATCTTTGACAAATAGGAAAGAATGTCCAATGGAAAAAAGACAGTCTCTTCAAGAAATGGTGTTGGGAAAATTGGACAGCCACATGCAGAAGAATGAAACTGGACCATTTCCTTACACCACACACAAAAATAGACTCCAAATGGTTGAAAGACCTCAATGTGAGACAGGAGTCCATCAAAATCCTAAAGGAGAACACAGGCAGCAACCTCTTTGACCTCAGCCGCAGCAACTTCTTCCTAGAAACATCGCCAAAGGCAAGGGAAGCAAGGGCAAAA
>NW_028015761.1:0-743 GCF_054177405.1 Leptonychotes weddellii
CCGCGCCCTGGCCCAGTCCCCGACCAGAGAAGAGCCCGTCCTTTCGCACACCCCCAGGTGAGGCGGGGGAGCCGCCTCCCTTCCCCAGGGCCCCAGGGAAGCGGCGGCAGGACGCCAGGACGCCACGCTGGCCGGCTGGGGCGCAGGCCCCTCACCTCTCAGCCCGGAGCCGCTCCTGCTCCTCCTCCTTCTTCTTCTGCAGCAGCTCTTGGTGCCGCCGCTCTTCCTCCTCCTGGTGAACAGACAGCAAGGTCAGGGGCCTCCGGCCAGCACTGGACTGGCAACGTGAGAGGCGGAGGTCCGGGAAGGAGCGAGGACAGCCCGCCCGACAGCCTGCTCCCCTCCCAGCGGGGACACCCCGGGCAAAGCTCCACGAGAATCACCACGGACAACTGCTTTTCACTCAGCAGCAGAGCCAGGACTTAAGGGTTGACGCTGGAGCCAGACTCTCCGGCTGTGTGACCCCGGCCCAGTGGCTTAAGCTCTCTGGCCCCGGTTTCCTCACTGATAAAGCGGGAACAACAAGAATACCTACAACTTCACAAAGCTGCGGAGTTCACACAGCGGACATACTGCGAGCAGCGTCGGGCGCTGGCAAATACTAACTAAACTTCAGTTACTGGGATTTATAAACCCCCTAGTGACAGATCTGTGTTCCCTACTGTCCTAAGCCTGACAGTTCCCAGGAAGAAGCAAACCCCTACTCTTTGAGGCAAAACGTTCAGTCCTCACACCAACCCTAT
>NW_028015762.1:0-743 GCF_054177405.1 Leptonychotes weddellii
GTTGAGGGCGCCTGGGTGGCTCAGATGGTTGAGCGTCTGCCTTCGGCTCAGGTCATGATCTCAGGGTCCTGGGATCGAGTCCCGCATCGGGCTCCCTGCTCCTTGGGAGCCTGCTTCTCCCTCTGCCTTTCTCTCTCGCTCTGTCTCTCATGAATAAAAAAAAAAAAAAAAAAAAAATCTTTAAAAAAAAAAAAAATGGGCAGTTGAACTAAATAGACATTTTTCCAAGGAAGACATATTAAGAGCCAACAGGTATATGAAAAGATGCTCAATATCACTGATCATCAGGGAACTGCAAAGCAAAACTGCAATGAGACATCACCTCATACCTGTTAGAATGGCCATTATCAAAAATACAAGAGATAACCAATGCTGGTGAAGATGTAGAAAAAGAGAACCCTCATGCACTGTTGGTGGGAATGCAAATTGGTGCAGCCACTGTGGAAAACAGGATGGGGGTTCCTCAAAAAACTAAAAATGGAACTACTATATGGTCCAGCAATCCAACTTCTGGGTGGTGATAACAGGGTATCAGAGAGATAGACCTGCACCTCCATGTTTATTGCAGCATTATTCACAATAGCTAAGATATGGAAACAGCCTATGTGCCCATCGATTGATGTATGGGTAAAGAAAATGTGTATATACACAAAAGAATATTAATCAGGCATGAAAAAGAAGGAAATCTTGCTATTTGCTACAACACAGATGGATCTAGAAGGCATCACGCTAAGTGAAATAAT
>NW_028015763.1:0-743 GCF_054177405.1 Leptonychotes weddellii
GGATGCAGTGCCCACTGCTCTGGGTAGAGAGGAGCCCAGCACTTTACATGCTGTTCTGTGCACGCACTCACCAGTGTACAAAGCTCTCCTTTAGCCTCTGCGAGGAACAGGAGGGCAGTTTCCCACACAGATTTTGGCAGGTCCCTGCACTTTCTGAGTCCCCTGAACAATGGTGTATGGCTTATCTGTTTAAATCCAGTTTTGTCTTGGATTGTTTTACAATACTTTTTCCTTAGGATCACTGAAGCTTGCAGTACAGTGTTATTAACTATAGTCGCCATGTTGTACGTTACATCCTGTGACTTACTTATTTTATACCTGTAAGTTTGAACCTTTGACCCCTGTCACCCATTTCACACCCATACCCCTGCCTGTCAACCACCAATCTGATTGCTGTATCTTTAAGCTCAGTTGTTTGGTGTTTTAGATTCCATATAAAAGTGTTGTCATGGAGTATTTGTCTCTGACTTCTTTCAGTTAGCATGGTGCCCTCAGGGTCCATCCATGTTGTTGCAAAAAGAAAGATTTTGTTTTTTGTTATGGCTGAAGAGTATTGCAGTGTCTACATACACCACATCTTCCTTATCGATTCATCCCTCCATGGACACGTAGGTTGTCCTCCTATCTTAGCTGTTAGGAATAATGCTGCAGTGAACATGGGGGTTCAGACATCTTTTCAAATAGGTGTTTTTGTTTTCTTTGGCTAAATGGCCAGAAGAAAAATTGCTGGATTGTAGGGTTGT
>NW_028015764.1:0-743 GCF_054177405.1 Leptonychotes weddellii
CCAGGGCCGCAGGCCTGCTCCCCGGGAACCTGGACGTGCTTTGGGGAAAAAGATTCTGAAGCGCAGCAACACCAAAACCAAAGCACAGACCCCCGCAGGGGAGAGGCTGTGGCCGTGTGGCTCTTGTATCACCCCCCGGGCGGGTTTGGGTGAGGTCACCTCTGCCGTCAAACTCAACATGAACGCCTCGTCTGCTGGGCGTGAGCACATGGATGCTCAGGGCCGGCTTTCTCTCCTGGGCGGGTGGCCCCACACACACACAGCCGCAGGCACACAGCTCCATGCGTCCAGCCACGTGGGACAGAAGCACCACAATGCCGAGACCAGGGCTAACATCTGCACGGCACTCGCAACAGAAGGAACTAGGGCTAAGCCTTAACACAGGAGGAGGAACATTAATATCTCGGGAAGCGTTACTTTGCACAACCTGTGTGACGAGGCTGCAGGTAGAACCTCCCAGCCTCAGCGCAGAGGGGAGATGAAGGCAGCGCTCGGGCCTCACCGCAGTGGGCAGTGTCTTCCGTCCCGTCAAATCGGGGGCCTTCCGTCAGGATGCCTTCCGGACTTTTCAGCCCCCCTCCTCCTCCTCTGGGGTTCCACCTCAGCACACAGGTCAGCTCCCTTCAACCTCGCAGGCCGGCCATGTCCAGCCCGCGGTGACTCCTCCGTCCTCCATTCCTAGGTCCAGTTCAGCTGCTGAGCCTTTTGTTATGAGGACCTTCATCTCGAACTGTGTGACTTAT
>NW_028015765.1:0-743 GCF_054177405.1 Leptonychotes weddellii
AAAGAACTCTTCCTCTTTTTCACACCAGAGGCAATATCCTTTGAGACCTGAAGCTAAAAAGGGACTGAAGGCCATTGTAAACAATTTAAAGGCTCAGGTTCTTTTATGGCCTGGTAACAGTCCTTGTAATACACCTATATTGTGTCCCAAAGGTGAACAGGGAATGGAGACCAGTACAAGACCTGCGCCTAATCAATGAGGCGGTGGTTCCTACTCACTTTGTAGTGCCTTAACCCCTACACGCTTTCAGCTCAGATTCCAAGTAGCACCAAATGCTTCTCAGTCCTGGATCTCAAAGATGCCTTCTTTTGCATCCCTATGCATCTGGATTCCCAATACTTATTCACATTCGAGGATCTGACTGGGAAGGATGCCCAGTTAACCTGGACAGTCCTGCCTCAGGACTTCACCTCAGGATAGCCCTCACCTGTTTCGTCAAGCCTTAGCTAAAGGTCTTTTGGATTTCAAACTCCCTAAAATAACTGTGCTACAGTACGTGGATGACATCCTGGTATGTGCTCCCCCTGAGTTAGCAACACAAAAGGGCACAACCGCCCCCCCCCTTAATTTTTTGGCCTCCTGGGGATATAAAGTCTAGAAGAAGAAGGCTCAGCTGTGCCAGGTCTCCATAAAATATCTGGGGCTAGTGCTGGCAGAAGGGACACTGGCACAAGGAGAAGACAGGATTAAGCCAATCTTACCCTTCCCTTTACCTCCTACTCTCCGGCAGCTTTGAGGGTTCC
>NW_028015766.1:0-743 GCF_054177405.1 Leptonychotes weddellii
ATTGCAAACTAAAACATATGTGGTCAATAATACGAATAGAGGTAAATTCATCACTTTGAAAGGTTTAATTATTTAGCAAGAAAAATAAACTAAATAAACTGAAATATTTTTCCAGAGGTTTAATGAAATATAATCAAAGCTAAAGAAAACACAAAAACTGAGTTAAAAAGCATAAAAGAATAGTTTCAAAGTCACAATGAAAAAACAGAATTGTTATCCATAAGTTGGCTCTAAAAATAATATACATACAATAAAATGTTTATTGTAATCAAATAAGATGACACAATAGAAGAATAGGAATGTGTGAATCACAGGTCTAGAGATTGGAAAAATACAAACCTAAGATAATACAAAGTATAATCCTATTCTAACAAATGTAGAAATCTCTAAGTGAATGATTTTCAAGAAAAGAACCTCCCCCCCAAATGGACACCAAAGAATATCTGAACAAGTAAATAGTTGTGGAAGAGTAAAAAATAATTTTAAAACCTCTAGAAATGTTGACATAAGTCTATATGGCTGAATTTTCCGTAATTTTCAGGGACTGACAAAAAAATTCTAAAATTGCATTAATTTAAAAAAAAAAACACTTTGAAATGGAAACATACCAATTCACTGACCAATCTAGCATACTCTTGATATCAAGACCTGAGATAGTACATATAACAAAAACTATAGACTAATCTAATTGTGGATAGAAATATATAAATCCAGGGACGCCTGGGTGGCTCAGTCAGTTAAGC
>NW_028015767.1:0-743 GCF_054177405.1 Leptonychotes weddellii
GTGGCTTCCTTGATTCTGCCCTCTCTGGATACTCGGGAACACCTCACCCAGACGCCACTGACAATGAAAAAGACTTTTGCTCAGCATGGGTCTATTATGGGGTAGGGTGATAATTTGGTATTCCTTGAAATGAGATTTGTCTTTGTGCAGTGCTTTCCTAGGGGAGAAGGCTAAGTGCTGCTTGGGAAAGAATGTGAAAAGCTGGAACCCCATTCCCTCCCACCCCCCAACCGGGGGGGGGGAGCGGGGGGACCAGACCTGCCTCCCCAGAGACACATTAGTGATCTGTTGTTACTTGAGTTTGTCCCTCTTTGAGATTCCACTCCAATGGCCTATCAAAGTATTTCTTCCAACTACATAAGAACTACTCCAAAAGGCTTCTGATAATCACACTAAACAGGAATTTTGCCAGCTTTCTAATGAGCATTATTTCTCACTAATGGTTTAGTGACCCAAAGGGATGGCACTGCAAACTAGTTAATCCAATACTGATACAACAAGTAATTTTCTGTTTGGAGACAGGACTGAAAACAGACCCTCCGCTTTCCCGTTAGATTATACTGGTAGGTAACTTCCTGTCTCTAGTAAAGAGCCACAGAAGTAGCCCTGGGCATTATTCTTTAACTATGTCATGCTCCGATTATGTAAGCATTGACCCAAACAGTGAATTTTCATGTTCCATTTAACATTTTTCAATATTTTGTTATTTCAAAAACATGAAGCCTTATATACAGCAGAATCTC
>NW_028015768.1:0-743 GCF_054177405.1 Leptonychotes weddellii
TCAGTTCTCTCCGTTGTTTATTTAGAAGTCCTCACAAGACGGATAAAAGGCAATTCAAGCCAATATGAGGCTTAACTGACACTTAAAAATATCTGAGGATTAAGGGCCCAAAGTCCTTGGGTCCACCCAGCCCTGCTTGGGCCCTATTCTTTGGAACGGCTGAGCAACCTTTAATAGGGGTGATGGGGGGGAGGGTTCCCATTTGTGCTGTGGCCCCGTGAGGCGTGGAGTCGAAAGCCGGGATAATGACCAGCCCCACAAACACAAGCCCGGTCTCGAAGGAGAGGTCACGCCACCCATCTTAAAAGAAATGTCTTCAGAATTCATTAAGGGAGAACACAAAGCAGGCATTCACAGATGAAAATCTCGAAAGGTCGCTGGGTAAAAGACTGTTTTCTTTACCTTTCGACCGAGGCCGACCTTATGCAGCTAATGGTCTCCTATGTGGCCACATGCTCCGGCCAGGCTGAAAGGGAAGCCGCCCCAATTAGGCTCGGAATGAAGGAGGCAGCAGAACGGCTGCAGATGGTGGAAGGAGCCGAGAAACTCAGTGCATATTAGGTCAGCTGATTACCTCTCTCCTTGCTAATCACCTCGCATAAAGCCTCAGCAGGAAATCATTTTGTCTCCAAGTGAATCACAGCTTTACAGCAATTTGATAATGAAAGAAATGAGGGTTCTCTCCAAGCTGCTTAGGACATTGTTTGTAGGGAAGAGGCTGCAGGCAGAAACAGAAACAGGGC
>NW_028015769.1:0-743 GCF_054177405.1 Leptonychotes weddellii
ATACCAATCCTCTGGGAAATCATTTAGTCAACCTGTCAGACAGGCTAATCATGGTTTGTTAAGTGCCTGTGGCCTTATTTAAAACCTGAATATACTGAAAACAAACCACACCCTCACTATTAAACTTAATGCTGTCATGAAACTGGCTAGCTCAAATAGCTGGAAGACAAATGAGGAGCTCACAGCTTTCATCTCCTCTAAATTTATCCCATAGTTCCAGCCAGACCACAGCAAAGACCACATTAAAAAATAGTAATAATAGGGGCACCTGAGTGGTTCAGGCAGTTGAGCCTCCAACTCTGGCTTTTGGCTCAGGTCATGACCTCAGGGTCATGAGATTGAGTCCTGCACAGGGTTCCATGCTGTGGAGTCTACTCTTCCTCTTGCCCCTTCCCCTTCTGCCTAACAGCCCCCACTCCCGCCCTCATGGGCCCATGCACGCTCTCTCAAAAAAAAAAATAATAATAATACTTCTTGAATGATGATTGGTTATTCCTGCTGTTATTTTTTAATTCTCTTTATAAACTTATGTTCATTTCTATGTCAAGATTTATGACTTCCAAACATAAAATATTTCTAAAGTTAAATGGTAGTGTCATATTCAAGAAAATGCTATAGCTTGGGGCGCCTGGGTGGCTCAGTCGTTAAGCGTCTGCCTTCGGCTCAGGTCATGATCCCAGAGTTCTGGGATCGAGCCCCGCATCGGGCTCCCTGCTCGGCGGGAAGCCTGCTTCTCCCTCTCC
>NW_028015770.1:0-11413 GCF_054177405.1 Leptonychotes weddellii
AAAAAGGATTTATATGGTTATAAGCAGTGGAAATTAATTCAATCTATTTTAAAGGAACTTTATTGGCTCACATAACTGAAAAGTCCAAGCATTAATATTTTTAGACCCACCTTGAACCAGGAGTTAATAATGACATCAAGCACACCCTAAGTTCTTCCCTCAGCTCTACCTTCCTCTTTGGTGATTTCATTTTCAGTCTGGCTCTCCCCATATATTGACAAAGATGGCCAGGAGAAGATCTGGGCATATGTTCTACCTGTTAGAGACCTTTGAAAAAAAGAGTGATTCTTCTTTGACACTCAAGCAACATTTTGGCAATTAAGTGTGATTAGCATGGCTTAGGTCACAGACTACCCTGAATAAATCACTGTGGCTAGGGGATGTTCATTTTTCATGGCCCCAGTCTGTGTTTCATGCTTATCATTTGATCCAGAGAGTGTGGTCAGCCTCAGCCAAATATGGACTGAGAGTGGGAGACAGTTGATTCCTTAAAATAAAAAGATGTGTTCTTTTACAAGATGAGAGGATGCTGGGCAGACCAAAACAATATATACATCTGTACTTGAGGAGACTGAGAAAGAAGATAAAGAAGAGAGCAAAGAAAGAGAAAGGTAAAAGAAGGAAAAAGGAGAAAAGAGGAGAGAGAGAAGGTAGTACATAGTGACAGAGAGATATTCATCATAAACAGCATCCATCATGACCTCTATGGGATCAAGAGGCATAGTTCCATATAACTAGAAGGACAGCTGCAAAGCTATTATATGAACAGATTTACATGGACATTCTCTGTTGTAAAAATGAGAATTCCATATTTGACTTTACAAACACAATGTTCTCGTTATACTGAGTTTTGCAACTTCATCTGTGACTACAAAAAATATATCTTCTCCCCAAATGTGTTCATATGTCCTAAGCACTTTCATATCTTCCTTGAGTGTAAGTATCTACTCAAGACTTTCTTCACAGCCCCTTTCACCTCCTTATTCCTCAGGCTGTAGATGATGGGATTCAACATTGGGGTTACCACTCCATAAGTTAACCCAATGATCTCATCAAATGTCTTTGTGTCCTTTGACTTAGGCTTCATGTACATAAAAAGGGCTGAACCATAGAATAAAACTACTACAGCAAGGTGGGCTGAACAGGTTGAAAAGGCTTTCTTTCTCTGCTCAGTAGAGTTAAGTCTCAGGATGGTAGAGAGAATGAAAACATAGGAAATAAAAATTAACAGTAGGAGAATCACTAAGAAAACAATACTTGCCATTGTCATAATAAGCACGTTGATGGTGATATCTGAGCAGATGAGTTTAAGAAGGGCCAGTACCTCACAGGTAAGATGGTCGATGACATTATTCCCACAGAAAGGCAACACCATTATTAGGACTGTTTGCACTAAGGAATTCAGACAGCCTATGATCCAGGACCAAGCAGCCATGTGCACATAAAGCACTCTGTTCATGATGATGGGGTACCTCAGTGGGTTGCAGATGGCCACATACCGATCATAGGCCATCACAGCCAAGAGGACACACTCAGTGCAACCCAACCCAAGGAGACAACCATCTGCAGAGCACAGCCAATGAAAGAGATGGATTTTGTCTCAGAGCTAAATATGATGAGCATCATAGGAATGAAAGAGGATGTGTAACAGATGTCCAGGAATGAGAGGTTCCCAAGGAAGAAGTTCATGGGGGTGTGGAGGTGAGAATCCAGTATGCTAATGATAATGAGGAGACTGTTTCCCAGGAGGATTATCACATACATGATGAAGCAGAATATCAACAGAAAAAGCTGGAGCACTGGGTATTTGGAAAGTCCCACCAGAAAGAATTCGGTCACCACTGAGTAATTCCCCATCTCCATGTGTCCATGTCGCGGGCACAGTTCAGATAAGTATATGACTTCAGGAAATTTAATTTTATAATTTAGCTTAAAACATCACTTTTACCTGCAATATTTTGATTTTTCATTCAGCTCTGGGAATCAGGAAAGGCATGGATACAATTTTAACTTTATTGATGACGAAAGTGAAGCGCGGAGAGATTCAGTACTTTGTATGGCCATGCAGTAGGAGAGGAAAAGCGACCAATAACCCCAAGAATTGTGCTGTGAAGTGTCAGGCCTCTAATAAAGTAATAGGGACAGCGTAATTCTAAATGTACGTATAAATCTCATTATTAATGAATATTCTGAAATAAGATCTTTTAAAAAGGAAGCTGGTTCTATTTTTAAAATAATACATCATGTACAGTTAACACCATGCCATTTAGCTTTGTTGTGACTTTCTGAGCCTCAGTTGGTTCATGGTAAGATGTGGGAAAGAAATAACTCTAGCAATTTGTTGTGAGTATTAAATTACATAAAATATCTGAAGTGCCTATTATAATACATGGTTAAAACACCATATATGTAATTATAATACTTTTATAATTATATCATTTATTATAATTATTAAGTCTCTTGACTGACTCAGAAAAATTTGTGTAGCATGTTTAAGGTGATGCCACTAAAGTTTGAGGTCCTAATGGACAGACTTTGAATATTTTCTCTTCTCAGATGGACATGTATCTATTCTTCTTTCAAGGACCAGTCTAGAGTTAATCTAGAACTATTTGAGATTGATTGCAAGGAGCATCCAGGGGTTAAGTGGCCTGGGTCCACATAAGTACAATTTTTTCAGAACCTGGCTTTCTCCTCTGTCAGTATAGGTCACTTGTATTCCTAACACTTCCTAACACATGTATTCCTTTAAATTTTGTAATCATTCTCTTCCTTTTTTGTCACCAAAATCCTTGATGCAAATTTTATGTTTTTTTTTCAGGCAAGTTAATATACTAAAATACTAGTATTTAATGATAAGTATTTTTTTTCCTCTTAATCTTTTTATATACTATGTTGGAATGTATCTCTGTCTTTTTCTTCTTCTTCTTTGTTTAAAGATTTCATTTATTTATTTATTAGAGAGAGAGAGAGAGAGCACAAGCAGGGGGAGCAGCAGAGGGAGAGGGAGAAGCAGACTCCCTGTTGAGCAGGGAGCCTGATGTGGTGCTCAATCCCAGTGCCCTGGGATCATGACCTGAGCTGAAGGCAGGCGCTTAACCAACTGAGCCACCCAGGTGCCCCTATCTCTGTGTCTTCTATATTATTTTTCTTTCATAGCAAGAAACCTTATGATAATGAATATATAAAATGTGCTTATAACAGTTCCTGGAACAAAGGTTTTATGAATGTTGGTAAGTATTCATATGGCTGGCCCAATAATAGCTAGCTAATATTTATTGAGAACTAAGTCTGTGCAAGGCACTGTTATAAGCACTTTACCCTATTAACTCATTTAATATTCATTGCAAACCTATGAGGTAAGTAATTTATATAATAGCAGTATGAGATACTACTATTATCCCTGTTTTACAGAGGAGGAAACAGATAAATGGAAGCTAAATAGCTTCCCCAACATCTTGTAGCTAGAACCAGGATTTAATACCTGGTAGTCTAGATCAAGAATCAGCCTTCCTATCACAACACTATAGTACCTATCACAGATCCTCTTTTTTATCTCTGAAAATACTACATGGTCCTCAGGTGTGTTGAAATTAAACATTCTTGCCTTGTTTTTTTCTAGCCCACATTCATCTTTCCATGTATAAGTTCCTATGATATACAATGTTAATACTGTATGAAAACTCAGCTGTGCTCCAGTTGTTTTGTATTTGTCTGATATAGTACTTTGAAGAAGACTCTCCTGCAACCAGATTGTCACCCCTAAGTGTTGCTAATATAGAACTTCTGGAGCTACTATTGACCCTTCTTCCTTATGTTCTGTTATAGCCATACTGAACTCCTCACAGTTTACCCTGAACATCATTCTCATTCTTCTTCATGCTTTTGTGTAAGCTCTCATCTTAAACTGGAAAGGCCCCTCCCTGTTATCACCTTTTTCTAGGAAACCTTTGTGAACTAGTTTGGGTAGGGTTCCCATTTTGAGTGCTTTCACAGAACTGTGCTGACTTCTCTCATAGAAACTTTCATTTATTCAATTTTTAGCACAGTAGATACTGTAGTATTATCAGAAATCCAACTGGGATAAAGATAGACGCTGATCCTCATTTTGACACTGGACACAGATTACTTAGGAAAGAGGTTACACTTTTAAGAAACAAATAATTTCTGTGCTACATAAAGAGTTTAATGTCCAAAAAATTATGGAACAGCTTTCAAATTATTTTATCAAGCTAAAATAACTTTTATACCCCAGTGTCAAAGACAGAATAAAACTATGGTTTAATCTCATTTGAATATACATGTAAAAATCATAAATAAATATAAAACCAAATCAACTGAATAATAATTTCATAAATTCAAGGCATTCCAAATTAATATTTAGAAATCAATCAATATAATATGGCAAACAAATAGGTAAATAAAAAACCCTATGTGATCACCCAGATAGATAATAAAAAATCATTTGATGGAATTCAGTTTTCTTTCTTAATAAAAATTTAGACAGCCAACTTGATTTTAAATGATGAAACTGCAAGTATTTCCCTAAAAGTCATCCAGTGATTACTTTTATCATCTTCATCATCATCATTATCATTTAATAATTATTTTCCTGAAATATCCAACCAATAGATAGTCATAATTTTTTTTTTAAGGATTCTGAAAATTGGGCGCCTAAGTGGCTCAGTTTTTTAAGCATCTGCTTTCAGCTCAGGTCATGATCCCAGGGTCCTGGGATCGAGTCCCACATCGGGCTCCCTGCTCAGTGAGAGTCTGCTTCTCCCTCTACCCTTCCCCCCTGCTCAAGATCTCTCTCTCTCTTTCTCTCTCTCAGATAAATAAATAAAATCTTTAAAAAAAAGTTTTAAAAAGGATTCTGAAAATCTGGTATGTGGTGGTGGGATATATTATAATATGTGAGAAAGCATACCTTCATTTGTTATACCATCGAAAATTTCAATCTTGCTGGGCACCTGGGTGGTTCAGTCAGTTGAGCATCTGACTTTTGGTTTTGGCTCAGGTCATGAGCTCAGGGTCAGTGAGTTGAGCCCTGTGTCAGGCTCTGTGCTCAGCACAAGTCTGCTTGAGAGATTCTCTCTCTCCCTCCCCTTCTACTTCTCCCCCACTCATGCTCTCTCTCTCTCTCAAATAAATAAATAAAATCTTAAAAAAAAAAAGGAAAATTGCAGTCTTGAAGAACAGTTAAGGACAAGGAAAAATGCTCATGATATGATATTATCAGATAAAAACAAGTCTCACACAGTATAAATTATCATAAATACAAATTTTGTATATGTATCGCTGAAAGAAACTGCATCAAAATATTAACTACGGTTTTCTTTGTCAGATTTTGTTTTGAGGTATTTAAAATTTTCTTAGCTTTTACATATTTTTCATATTTTCTTTAATAAAACTATATTTCTGATTGTAGAAGTAATAAAAAAAAGAATTAAATTCTTAACAGGGAACTGCCCTGGGGCAAAGATTGATATCTTTGTATTCTTTCAAATGATTAGATTACTGAAGAAGCCAAAAGGTCCAGGAATTTGTTGGCCCCAGCTTCCTCTAAAACCCAAGAAGGGAAAAGAATAGTCAATGGATTGGAAATTGACTTGAGATGTTCTGGTGCTTTATTACATACACTAATTAATGCCTTTAAACATTCTAATTTCAAACAGTCAATCTCACAAATATATCCACTCTGAGAAGACATACTGACACAGCCCAGTTTTTGCAAAGGGATGCTAGAACCCACTATTTGGAATGTAACCAAGGTTAGCAACACAGACAGGGTGCAGTAACAGTATCATGTAGTAAAAGGAAAGAGGAGATATCTTCCTGAAACACAAGACCATGGGGAAATAGTGGGGGCTTCTGTTACTTTTGCTTCTTTCTCTTTGTCCATAAAAAGGTGAAGTTTCAATTTCATGGCTCCCTGAGCTTTGTTCATCTCCCCCAAAGGGCCTGTCCTTATATTATTTTTCACCATTGGGCACCACCTATGGAAGGAAAGAAAATTCTGAAACTCATGGATCATGTGCGTCTACTGTCTTCTATCTGTATCTGTCAACAGAAGCTTGTCTATAAAGTATATAAATTCAGCCAGGATTTCATATTTTGCCCCATGAGCCTCTTATATCAGGCTACATGACAGCTATCCTAGAAAGCATCCTCAGGAGAAAATTCTTAGCACTGGGTATTGAATTCTAGTTCTAGACGTAGTGTCCCCTATTGTTTATAAAGCAACTTTGTTCCTCACAATATGAAACATCCCTCACAGGAGATCCCCAGTGCTTGTCTGAATAAATAAGCCCTATATGCCTCAAAAGAAAATAATAATGGATAAGGTGGAATGAACAAAGGCAAAGACAAAAAGCAAAGGCCTTTTCTCCTCTTTCTACATGGTATTGAGAATTATCCTGTTGTTGGTTTTTGCTTTTCTTCACTGTGGAAACCAAGTGCAGTTTTTTGTTTGTTTGTTTTGTTTTTTGGGTTTTGTTTGTTTGTTTTGTTCCTGGAAACACAGCAAAAGTGTTTAGCTCTTATCTGGTGGGAACTTCTATCTGAGCAATAGTCTCACTCCTGGAATTGATCCACCTTAACTCATCTTGCATGCTCTGACCATCTCTAAGGCTGTGCTATGGAAGTCTGCTGTGCCCTAATCCCTTTATCCCTTTGTTGGGACCACTGATAAGATTTATTTGTGAAACAACACCATGTCTTAAAGGAAAGAACAATTGACTTGGAGTCAGCAAACGTCCAGTTCAGTCTCTGCTCTGTGTCTTCATAACTGTATAGATCTTGGGTAAGACACTTAACTTGCCTGAACATGATGTGTCATCTGTAATTTTAGCATAATAGCACCTATTTTATAGAATTGTTTTGAAGATTATATGTGATATGTAATAATCCTTGGCACAGAATAAGAATACGACACATGTTAATTTAATCCAGTCTCTCAGGTTGACATTTTCCCCCCTTTTTCATCCTAAGGAGAATTGAATAATTTAAAATTATGTTCATAGATAGTCAAGATACTTCCTTGATTTAATAATTCTTTTTGTCCATATTTTTTTTCATTTTTTTAATTTGGAACTTTTCAAATTAGTAAAAAAAAAGATTGAGGAATAGTTATAAATTGGAATGGAAGAGACAAGGGAGAAAGAACAAGTATATACAATGTGGGATCCTGAGGAGGATCCTGGAATAGGAAAAGACAGTGGAAAATTTGTGAAATTTGAATAAAGTCCATAGTCAATATAATGTACCAATGTTAATTTCTTATTCTTGATAATTGTACTATGGTTCTGTAAGATGTTAACATTTGAGGTTAGGTGAGATATATAAGGGAACTCTTTGAACCAATTTTGTAACTTTTCTGAAAGTTTAAAATCAGTTTGAAAGAAAAAATTTAAAAATATAAAACATAAATTACTTATGATTTATCATTTCCATTTCTCCTTCTCTTTCTGAAACAAATCTTTACAACTGTGCAATGCTTCCTATTCAGTTCTTAGTGTAGGATTCTTACCTTCTCCCCATACAAGTAGGTATCATGGCTTGCTGAGACTTCAGTTTCTAAAAAAGCTTGTAGTTTTAGACACAGGCACATTCATCCCTATAAATCATTCCTTTTTCTAGTATTTTACCAACTTCTTTGTGTCCAGATGATAGATTCATTGTTGCCCTTCCTTAAACTAGTTGACATCTTTGCTCTCTTCTTTTTGAGCTATGGGACCCACTGTTAAGAACACCACCATTTCAGATTACTGTGGGTAGTGTCAAGGGGAACAGACCAAAGGTAAGACTGTCATCCCTACTAAAATGTTCTGTCTTGAATTTGTATCATCAGTAAATAAATATGTGTTCTCTAATCTCTGGGCCCTAAAAATGTCCAAAGGACCTATCCATGGCTCTGGTAGCCAATTTAAATACTTCTTTCTTTTCCTCTAAGGAACCTTGTAATCCCAGAAGTGATTTAAAGAGTATCTTTAAACTGTGTGTAAGGTAGTAGTAGCTCTTAAAGCTTTAGGGATATTGTCTCAAAGACCTAATTATAGTATAGCCTATTAAGCAAGAAATTATTTTTTAATAAATTAAAAATTTCCTGATTAAATAAAGAATATATACTTATCACAGAAAAGCTGGGAAACTTGGAAAAGTGCAAAGAAAGAAAAATTCATCCATAATTTCAGTTGTAGTAACTATTAATATTTTAATATATTCATATACATGTACTACATGTAAACTTAAGAGCATAGTGCAGTTCTGACTTTTTAACCTACTTTTTAAAAATAATTGTATATTTTGAATTATCCTGTGTCATTTTTTAAGGCAATTGTAACTGTTGTCAAAATACTTGTAAATGGAAAATAGGAAATGAAAAGTAAATAGAGAGTGAAACAGTAATTTTCCACTTATCTTTGACTTTTGAGAGTAATGACAACGGAGAAAGACTGGGATCAGAGATTCTCTTCATTCCCTATTTTTAATGAGTAAAGCCTCAGTCCCCTCATAGAGCTTCATAAGATGCCCCTTTTATAGAATGGAAAAGTCAGTGTGGTATATTTTTCCTTGGTGGCTGGAAAAACACAAGGATGCGATACCAAAGCTATGGGTGCCCAGCCTCATCTGAATGGCCAATACACTATTTCCATTGCTTCCCAACTACCCCCTCTAACTCCATTATACTATTTTCATGGCTTCCCAACTGTTTCCTCTAACTCCTCTAACTCAACTGGCTCTCTGGCCCTGCTATGATGGTTCTAGATCTTATTATTTTAACTTCATTCACATTTACATTACACTACCACCTCTAGAGTACATTTATTAGTAAGAGGGATATGACTTTAATGAGGAGACTCAAGATCATTTGTAATAGATAAACTATGAAGCAAGGAGATAGAATGAATATTTTTTTAAAAAGTAATAGCCAACACAAATGAAACAAAAACAAAAATAAACTATTGGGACTGCAGCAAACTAAAAAGCTTTTGCACATGGAAGAAACCAACAAAACAAAAAGGCAACCTACTGAATGGGAGAAGATATTCGCAAATGATATATACCATAAAGAGTTAATATCCAAAATATATAAAGAATTTATACAACTCAACACCAAAAAACCCACAAATGATTTGATTAAAAAATGGACAGAGTACCTGAATAGATATTTATCCAAAGAAGACATACAGATCGCCAACAGGCACATGAAAAGGTGCTCAACATCACTAATCATCAGGGAAATACAAATCAAAACTACAGTGAGATACCACCTCACACCTGTCAGAATGGCTAAAATCAAAGACAAGAAACAAAAAATGATGAGGATGTGGAGAAAAAGGAACCCTCATCCACTGTTGGTGGGAATGCAAATTGTGGAAAACAGTATGGAGGTTCCTCAAAAAATTAAAAATAGAAATACCATACAATTCAGCAATTCCACTCCTGGGTATTTACCCAAAGAAAATGAAAACACTAATTTAAAAAGATATGCACCCCTATCTTTATTGCGATGTTATTTACAATAGCTGAGATATGGAAGCAACCCAAGTGTCCATCTATAGATGAATGGATAAAGAAGATGTGGTAAGGATCTAGAGGGTATTATGCTAAGTGAAAAAGTTGGATAGGAAGACAAATACCATATGATTTTACTTATGTATGGAATCTAAAAAACAAACAAATGCTAACAAACAAAAAGCAGAAACAGACCCAGAAATACAGAGAACAAACTGATGGTTGCTGGAGGGGTGGGGGTGGGAATGGGCAAAATGGGTGTAGGGGAGTGGGAGATACAAGCTTCTAGTTATGAATGAATAAGTCATTGGAAGAAAAGTTAGTCATTGGAAGAAAAGTTACAGCACAGGGAATATAGTTAATGGTATTTTAATAGTGTTGAATGGCGGCTGGTGGGAGCTACACTTGTGGTGAGCATAGCCTAACCTATAGACTTGTTGAATCATTATGTTGTACACCTGAAACTAATGTAACATTGTATATCAAATACAATTTAAAAAAAGTAATAGCCAACAACACTTTAATAACATTATAGATGTTTGTTCTATTTCTTTAAATTTATTCCTATTTGAGATCCAATTATATGAAAGACCTTTCACTTGATGTTAACATTGTAGGACAATACAGAGATGAAAAAGGCAAGGGAGTGCTTTCAAGTAGCTAATTACATGAACAGAAGAAAAGGCAAAATGAAACTTGTTCCATAGGTTTAAAAACACAGAACAATAATTTTATCCCTCTATAAATGTTGCTATGTGATATTTCTTTTTTAGTAATATTATAATCTTATTATTTGGTTTTTGAATGTTAAACCACTCTTACATTTGTAGAATTAACTCCACTTAACTGTAATCTATTGTTCCTTTTATGTAATACTTTATTCAATGTTCTAATTATTTTTTAGGATTTTTTTCCAACTGTGTTCATGAGAGCTAGGTTCTTAATTTTTCTTTTTAACCATGTCCTTGTTAGATTTTGGTATCAAGTTTATGCTGGCCTCATAAAATGAATTAAGGGAGTTTTCTATCTGTGAATAGATTGTGTAAAATTTAATTTTCCTCTTCCTTAAAAGAGTGAAATAATTCTTCTTGAGATCATTCTGGCTGGAGTATTTTCTAGGGAAGATTATAATAATGATTCACTTTTGAAATGGTTATAGAGTTTTCTAGTTCCAGACAAGATGGAATAGACACTTCTCCCTATTTTGTTAAATACAGCTAAAACTCTGGACATTATGTATAAAGAAAGCATAAGAAGACTCTGAAAGGTGGAGAGAAAAAGACCAGCTAGGAACTTTAGGATCTCAGGAACCAAAAAGTGTAGTGAGTTTCCTGTTTTCTTTTTGCCTTCTATATATCGCAGACTGAGTGTGAGATAAGCCTAAAACTTGGAAACACCAATGGGAACAAACAAAAAAAGCACAAGAAAAATCTTAATCTCCTTTTGATGGCTGCATAATATTCCATTGCATATATATACCACATCTTCTTTATCCATTCATCTGTCGATGGGCATCTTGGCTCTTTCCATAGTTTGGCTATTGTGGACATTGCTGCTATAAACATCAGGGTGCACGTACCCCTTTGGATCACTACATTTGTATCTTTCGGGTAAATACACAGTAGTGCAATTGCTGGGTTGTATGGTAGCTCTGTTTTCAACTTTTTGAGGAACCTCCATACTGTTTTCCAGAGTGGCTGCACCAGCTTGCATTCCCACCAACAGCGTAGGAGGGTTCCCCTTTCTCTGCATCCCTGCCAACATCTGTCATTTCCTGACCTGTTAATTTTAGCCATTCTGACTGGTGTGAGGTGGTATCTCATTGAGGTTTTGATTTGGATTTCCCTGATGCCGAGCAATGTTGAGCACATTTTCATGTGTCTGTTGGCCATTT
>NW_028015771.1:0-743 GCF_054177405.1 Leptonychotes weddellii
GGGAATGTCGCCCTCCAGGCCCGACTCAGGCTGGGAAAACAGATGCAAAACCAGGTCTCGCTCAGACCCGTCTCCCCGGCCAGCACCTCCTATCCGGATGGTGGAATCCAGCCCACACGGCCCAATCTAACAGAAGAGAGGTCAGGAGCAGCCAGGTGCTGCCGGCGGCAGAAATGCTCCTCCCACCCAGGTCTCCCCAGGCACAGCACGGCCTCCCAGGCCTCGGGGTCACAGGGCCCATGGCCCAGACCTGGCTGGCACTTGCCGGAGTGCTTCTTGACCTCCTCCTTGCTCTACTGTTCCAGCTCAGCTGCGGGGGTCTGGCACTCAGAGAGAGTAAGGCAGACCCGAGTCCCGTGCCTGCGAGGGAAGACCCAGCAGGGCAGACAGATAGCAGCCAGATGGAGGAGGGAATCACGAGGTACAGTAAACCGTATACGCTCTACAAAGGTAAGACAGGATGGAAGATCTGAAATGACATTTCAGGGGCAATAAAGTGGGGATAGGGAGCGTTTTGAGAAGAGGTCCTGAGCAAAAAAAGCGGAGAGACAAGCCATGTGGGTATTTGAAGGAAGAGGGTTTTCTGGGGGAACAGCCTGTGCAAAGGTCCTGGGGCAAGGGCAGGACCAGGCGTAGTGTGCTGAAAGCCCATGTGGCTGGAGCAGAGTGAGTGGGGGGAGAGAGGGAGGGAGAGATGGAATGACGGTGTGAGCTCCAGGAGAACACACCATGACTGCCCCAAC
>NW_028015772.1:0-743 GCF_054177405.1 Leptonychotes weddellii
AGCCTACTTCTCCCTCTCCCTTTGCCTGCTGCTCCCCTTGCTTGTGTTCTCTCTCTCTCTGTCAAATAAATAAATAAAATCTTAAAAATAAAAAGGGTGGAAATAAAAATGTATCAGTAAACACAGAAAGACAGAAAATGAGACTGAATTTTAAAAATAAGAGAATCAGCTATCTGCTATTTATAAGATAAACACCTTAAACCTAAGGGCACATAAAAAAAAAAAACAAAAACAAACAAACAAAAAAAACCCTAAGGGCACATAATAGCTGACAGTAAAAATCTGGGAAAAAAATTTGCCAGGCAAAAGAAACAAAATAGATTTTAAAGCATAAATTCAATATACAACTTAAATTTCAGGTCATTTTTAGGATTAGTGCCGTTGTTTTTGTCCAATCTCGTCAAGAAGCAAACCATTTATTGATGGTACACATGGCTTTGTACTAGTCTCATAGCTGGTAAAGCAATTTTATGAAGATACCTACACAGCATGCTTACCAAATAAATAATGAAGACTTCTAACAGAGGGCAATAATAAGAAAGATAGGCTATATACAGACAGGATTAAAAGTAATGAACATTACACATCCACCCAAGATAGAGTAACAAGGACCATATTTACTCTCCTACCTGAAACCAATGAAGCAAAAAAGGTGCACAAGAAAACTTTTTGGGATGATGAGTATATTCAAATCTTGGTTGTGGTGATGGGTTCACGGGAGTACATCTGTCAAAATTTAGCAA
>NW_028015773.1:0-743 GCF_054177405.1 Leptonychotes weddellii
AAGCTAAATCAATGGCAGTTATCAGTGCAATGAGATCAGAGAGGAAGCCCTGGACAATGGAGCACTCTTGGGAGGAAGGCAGGGACAGGAAGTTTGGGAGGAAGGGATCCCAGTGGGCATATGGGCATAAAGGAGAGGCGACCTGGTCACAGCATGGCCCCAGGCTGTTGACAAAGAAGAGAGAATCATTCCCAATCTGAGGGTAGAATGGTGTGAAAAGGGAACTGCAACCAAATATGGTTAAGGAAATAGTGGGAACTATATGCTCAGATGAAGCATGTTCTGGAGATCAAAGGGCTAGAGCTATATGAAGTTGTTGTCAGCAATCTTTGAGAAATTGTGGAAAATTTGGTGCTGTCCAGGAGATTGGAGGGGAGTTGTCTTAGTCAGGTTGGTCTGCTGTAACAGGATACCATAGACTGGGTGACTTATAAACAGAAACAATTTATTTCTCACAGTTCTGAAGAAGGAATCCAGGATTAAGGCGCTGGCAGATTTGATGTCTGATGAGGAACTGCTTCCTACTTCATAGATGGCCTTTCTTCTCCCTGGGTCCTCGAGCAGTGGAAGGGGCAAGGGCACTCTCTGGGGTCTCCTTTGTTTTTTTTTGTTTTTTTTTTTATTCTTATGTTAATCCCCATACATTACATCATTAGTTTCAGATGAAGTGTTCCATGATTCATTGTTTGTGCATAACACCCAGTGCTCCATGCAGAATGTGCCCTCCTCAATACCCACCACCA
>NW_028015774.1:0-743 GCF_054177405.1 Leptonychotes weddellii
GCACTGCACAGGGCACCCGGCCGGGCTCCACAGAGGCGGCTGGGCCTGAGCGTTCAGGCCTCTGGCGGCCTTCGTGCGGGCTTGCAGCTCCCCACCCAACACCCGGGACCAGCCCCCCTGCCACTGTTAGAGCTTCACTGGTGCTGAATGGAAAGGCTGGGCGAGCAAGGATTTTAAACATCAGCAGAGAAGGTGAACCTGACCCTCAGCTGTGGTCACACTGAGCGCCTGTCCGAGGGATGCCCCTCCTGGGAGGGCACTCACCGTCCCCTCAGGCTCCCCAGTAGTGTGCCCACACCCCTGCCTGGCCCAGGGGCTCCACGGTCCAGCCCCCACCAAGTCCTGTGTGGCTCCTCCCTGCCTTTCCTCTCGTTTCCAGGCATTCTGGCTATCTTGCTGTCCCCCACGCAGCGCTGACACTGGGGTCCCCTCTGCCTGGACCTCTGTCCCCTGGTCTCCCTGGGGCTCCTGGCCTCTGTCATCCCCCGTCTCCCTCAGAAGGCCTCTGACAGCTGCCCGCCCCCCGTCCCCTCCATCCTGGCTGTGTTCTCCTCACTGGGAAGGCTTTGCTTTCTTTGACGCTTTTTATTAGCATCTAGTTAGAGCTTTGTGATTGTGTCTTTATCATGATCCCGTGAATCAGGTCTTCCCTGTAATTATTCAGTGTGGGCATGTCTGTCGGTCATCCTCACTGGAGCGAGCCCGTCTTACCTTCCCCTGCCTGGGTCGCGGGCTCTCCGTCA
>NW_028015775.1:0-743 GCF_054177405.1 Leptonychotes weddellii
CCTGCAAAAGGAACTCGATTGTCCTAAATCCCCAACCTGGGAGTTTCATCCACCGGGGAAGACTGACTCCTATCCCAGGAGAGGAGACTTCCAGTCCACACCACCCCCAGACAAACGTTGTCACACCCTCATACCTCCCGTCTGCTCTTCTGAAGGCCCATTCATCTTTCCCCAAAGCATTTACTCTCCCCTAAGCGACTTGCATCTCCCTCTCCTTCTCTATTCAGATGGTATATAAGCTCTCAAGTCTCATCTGTTTTTCAGGTGTTCGCTTTTTTTCCTGCTGTGATGCCCTTGTCCACGTAATATTAAAAATTAATACATGTGTATATCTTTTCTCTTGTTGTCTGCTGTCAATTTATTTCATAGACCCAGCTCTCGAATCTAGGAGGGTAGAGGGACAGTCTTTCCTCTCCTACACTTTATTTGGGGCATTGGTTCCTTTCCTTATATGCCTGATTCTCTCCTCTACCAGATGGTAAATTTCTTGCTGTCTTATCTCTTTCTCTATTCCGCGGGGCGTAGGAGTGTGACTTGCACAAAGTGGGTGCTCCCTGGAAGCTTGTTGGGGAGCAGAGCCTAGCATGGGGAAGATGAATGTAAAGACCTTGTGAAAGTTCTAATACCCCATTGTTGGCCAGGGTTGACCAGGCCCCATCCCTGCCTCCCATCCGGCTCACGCTTTGATGAAGAGAAGGCAGTCACTGCTGCTGACCGGTCCTTCTTAGAGAAGACCTTGACCT
>NW_028015776.1:0-743 GCF_054177405.1 Leptonychotes weddellii
GCTATCTCTCTCTCTGTCAAATAAATAAATAAAATCTTTAAAAAAAAATTGAATTTTAAATTTTATTTACTTTAAATAAATTTAAATATTAGCACCCATTTGTGGCTAGTGTTAGCATATTGAACATCACAATTCTAAAATGAGGTTAGAAGAGGGCTTAGGGCTAAGCCTTGAGAAAATGCAGCATTTGATGGCCAAGTAGAAGATGACGAATTTGTAAAAGGAACACGAAGAAGTGGTCAAAGAGGTAAGAACAATACCTATAGAGTGTACTTGCACAGAATCCAAGGAAAGAAAGCATTTTAAGCAGGGGAGAGCCATCAACACCGTCAAGTGCTGCTGAGAGAGTCAAGTAATGCTCATTTTTAGTTATTTAAGCATAAAGAAATTTAGGAACATACAGCAGCATGCAAAATATCTTATGAGAAACAGATTCTCTATTGTGCCTTCTGGAAACACCTCAAAACAAAACTATACTCTAAGGAATCTTCTCACCCTAAGGTAATCAGGGTTCTGCCAATCATTTTATAAAATCGCTGCCACGGAAGCAATCTCCTGAGCCACACTATTTCTGCTCCAATTCACACTAACAGAATCAATGGCTTTGATCAATCTTCTTCTCTCCCAACTCAGTTCCAGATTGGAGGCTCAGGAGAGTTCCTGTGTTTTTTGCAAACTAAATCACCTCCAGGAGTAGCTGCAAGGGAGTCTGGCAAATGATGTTTTTAGCTTGAGGATGTTTT
>NW_028015777.1:0-743 GCF_054177405.1 Leptonychotes weddellii
ATGGGTTTGTGGCAGATGTTAAGTGACTATCCTACTCCCTACCTCCTTAGAGTGTGCTGGCAATTTGGGTATCAATTTCTCATCAGAGGACGGGGATTAGATCCTGATTATTTACTATCACTAATGATCATCCTTTTCTGATTGCTAGCAATTGGTTTAGAGAAGTCATAGGACCCAATTCTAGACAGATAAACAAAGGAGGTATTTGACAGGTTTTTTTCTGGAAAAGGTTTCCTCAAAGATTCAAGAAACCATGTAGGGTGAAATGCAATCTTGTCTTTTGTTGAACATCCCCTTGTTTGGATGTGATGCCTGGTTATATCTTTCAAAAATGAATTTTTACTTAAGCTCAGATAATAGGGCTGGCTCCCAGCACTAGAGCTTCAGCAGGCGGCAGATACATGCTTCCAGAAGCAAAGCATCATTGATGGCATCCAAATCTGGCTTCTGATGCCAGCAGATCTGGCCCCATCGGGTAAGGGATGAATCCATGATATCATCTGATGCCAGGAAGAAAGCCTGAAGCAGTTCCACACACCAGCCCATAATCAGGGCCCACCAGAGGCTATCAGCATCCTGCTTCCTTGGCTTCCCCAGCTCCTGAAATGCTATCAGCACTGTCAAAGTCTGCTGGTATTTGCCTTCAATAACATCATACTCCAAGACCTCCTCGAACAATTGCATTTCCTGTCTCTGGGTGGCCCATGCCATCCTCGGTCAGCACCTTGACAATCTGGGAGAAG
>NW_028015778.1:0-743 GCF_054177405.1 Leptonychotes weddellii
GCTCACAGCTTCCTGTGGTCCAGGAAGGAAGGGGAGCGCTGCATGTCCACACGGCCCCCGGGTGCCCCAGTGAAACGGAGCAGGCGCCGCTGTGGGCAGCGGGGCCGGCCGTGTGCCCAGGCAGTGGGCCTGGGGGCACCGTCCCCCCGAGCGGTGGAGTGGAGGTAGGCTTTGAGAACCAGGTTGGGGAGTGGCAGTGAGAGCCCGACCCCAAACCTGGGAAGGGTGGGAGGAGGCAGAAGTGGGTGGCCGGATGGGCTGTCACTGGGCCGAGTCAGGCGATCTGGGCTCAGTCTCAGCTCTACGGTTGCCTCGGGGTGACCTTGCCAGGCCCATCATGGGCAAAAAGAAAGGTTGACATTAAATGATCTCTGGGGGGTGATGTCTATGACAGGCTGGAGGGAAGCTGGGAAGGCCATGGGGAATGCCTGGGGCAGAATAAAGATGAAAAAAAGAAACTTAGCTGTGAGCTTATGCCATGTTTGACTATGATATGAGGATATTTTATTACCTGGCAGCAATGTGCAAGATGAATTGGACAAAGAAGTCATGATGTAAAGCATTATTGTTAATAATCCATAATTCTCATGCAAAACTGGGGGACTAGTGATTCTAGCTGCCGGTTGCTAGTTAGGATGACCCACAACCATTTCATGCTATCGAAAGATCACTGACTTTTGTGCAAAGCACTGTACCAGGCACCAGGGAATAATATCATATATCCTATCCTATCATATAATAAC
>NW_028015779.1:0-743 GCF_054177405.1 Leptonychotes weddellii
AAATAAATAAATAAATAAATAAAAAGATGTTGAATTCTCTTTCTCATCTTGGCTTTTTTTTTTTTTCATTTCTGTTTTATTATTTTCTAACTCTACTGGCCAGTCTTATCTTTTTTTTCCTCTGCCTACATACTGTATTGTAACTGCCACACGGTTCTAGTGGTTAATTTTATAGTCTAGCCACATGCAGAGATTCACTAGCATTCAGAGCTCAGTGCCATCCTGGAAGAGGATGATTGACCCAGCTAGAATCAGGTGGGCCCCAGGATCAACCACTAGTAGCTAAACAGCAAAGTAACAGCACAAGTGTCAGGGCCCAAACCCTGTGGATAAAGGAAATTTTTCAGAAAATTGGGCAACATTTTAAGCAGGAAAGACATCCCAAAATTGTTTGCTATAATCCATAATATCTTCTTGAACTTACTTCCTTAACTTAACCAAAATAGAATAGAAGTCATTTGAGAGCTACTACTATATCTTATCATTAATTTTTCACCACATACGGCTAAGAATGTGCCACATAATAAGTGCCTGGTATTGTTTATTAAACAAATCCTTTTTTGGGATGAAACATTCATCCAAATGATAGTTTTATCAGAGCCTTAAGAAACTTGAGTCCAAATCATAACCTTACGTGGAGTATTTGTGGGAGGTGAGACAAGATAGTATACTTTAGTGCCCACATGAAAACATCTTTGGCCATCTATTGAGATAGTATAGCAAAATGATTTTTGAAAAATGAG
>NW_028015780.1:0-743 GCF_054177405.1 Leptonychotes weddellii
TTGTCCATCTCTATAATTCTGTCATTTCAAGAATGTTCTATAAACAGAATCACAAAGTATATGATCTTTTAAGACTGGTGTTTTCCACTTAGCTTAATTTCCTAGAAATCCATCCCCATTATCAGTACTTTGTATACTGAGATAATAGCAGTGGTTTGTCCCTTCTGCTGCTGAGTAGCTGTCCATGGTATGGGTCTAACAGTTTAATCATTTATCCATTGATGGATACCTGGCTTTCCAGTTTTGAGCTATTACAAGTGAAACTGCTCTAAACATGCATGTACAGGTTTCTCTGTGAACATAAGTTGTCATTTCTCTAGCACAGATATCCAAGAATTCAGTGGGTGGATCATATAGTGATTGCATGTTTCACTTTTAAAGAAACTGCCACCATTTTCTGGTGAGGCTGTACCATTTTAAATTCCCACCAGCAGTTTAAGAGTGATTCAGTTTCTCCACATCCTTACCAGCATTCGGTGTTATCATTATTTTGTATTTTAGCCATTCTGCTAGGTGTGTAGTGATACTTTTTAAATTGTACCTTAAGGTTTTGTTTTGCACTGCCTGTAAGCCAGGGAGTTAAGGATTGCAGGTGTGGTAAACCTCGTTTGATAGAGGAAGTGAGGGGCTCAAATGAGCAGAGGCATATTTAAGGTCACAAGGCTAACCAGAGGTCTGTCAAGAACCCTGTGTTCCCGACTCATTGTTTTATGTGCTTCCTATTAACTAAGCTTCTAATGGAT
>NW_028015781.1:0-11410 GCF_054177405.1 Leptonychotes weddellii
GGTGGGTATTGAGGAGGGCACATTCTGCATGGAGCACTGGGTGTTATGCACAAACAATGAATCATGGAACACTTCATCTAGAACTAATGATGTAATGTATGGGGATTAACATAAGAATAAAAAAAAATTATTAAGAGCCCTGCATGAAAAAAAAAAAAAGAAGTCTACCACGAAGTATTATAAGCAGCGGAGTGCAAAATAGGAACTTTTAGAAGTCTACTACAGTGGGGGACTTGCCTATGTTAAAGGTGCTCAGGTGGCAAAGCAGGGCAGAATCCTAGGTGTGACAATGTGGTCTCAGGATCCCCAGGATCATAAGAAGAATGGGGGTGCCTGAGTGTGGCAGAGCTCCCAGGCATAAGAAGGGGGAAGCCAGCTGAAAACAGCAAGTCTAGGTGCTGGCTTTCTGCTCTGTGTGGCCATAAGCTGCAAAACCCACATAGTCGTGAAACCGCTTTCCTGGCAGGGGGCCAGCAAAAGACAGAAGTATGGTAAGAACACCCTACCTCACCCAGGGAGGAACAGCGTGAGTCCATGCCACAAGAGTCCAAAAAATTTAGAGTTTTGAAACTCAGTCGAGTGCCTGAGATAAAAATGCTCGGTCACGTCTTGGTGAACACAGAGTTCTGATGGAAACCAGGGAGATAAGACTACTTGACTGCTTTTCTGTGAGGGCTCACTGAAGAGTGGGGGTTGTGAACTTTGAGCTCC
Organism: Leptonychotes weddellii; assembly: GCF_054177405.1. Classification (NCBI taxonomy): domain Eukaryota; kingdom Metazoa; phylum Chordata; class Mammalia; order Carnivora; family Phocidae; genus Leptonychotes; species Leptonychotes weddellii. The sequence goes on from NW_028015781.1 coordinate 712, forward strand.
AGAACTAGAGAGCGGGGTACCATCATATTCATCCTGCACATTGGTGCTGAAATCCTGCAGGGAGCAAAGCAGCGCCACATCATAGAATCCAGAGCAACTTACACTGAGCACTGCCTCCTTGTGCACTGGAGGTGCATCTCCAACAGGGGAAGTGCACCTGAGAATCAGTGCAATAGACCTCTCCCCCAGGAGACCAGCAAGAACAACTGGCTTGCACCAAGTTTACTGATCACAAAGGACTGCAAAGCTTCAGCTCGTGGGGAAAACAGTATATAGCATTCATTGTTTTTTAATTCTTTAGTCTTTCAATATTATTTTTTTCTGTAATTTTCTTATTTTGTTAATTCCTTTAAATGTCTGTTTACATATACATTATATATTTTATTTTTGTTTCCTTTCATTTTATTTTATATTATTTTACTTTTGCATATATATAAATTTTTCTTTCTTATTTTGGGAACTAGTTTCTTGTAAAAAGCAGACGAAAACACACCCCAGATTTAGTTTTTTGTTTTATTTTGTTTTGTTGTTACTTCTTGGCTTTTTTCTTGTTTTGTTTTGTTTTTGGGTTACTTCTGTTTTGTTTTCTTTTGTTTTCTGTTGTCATTGTTGTTATTGTTGTTTTCTCTTTATTCTTTCCTGGACAAAATGATGACACAAAGAAATGCACCCCAAAAGAAAGAACAGGAGGTAGTACTCACTGCCAGGGATTTAATCAATATGGATATAAGTAAGATGTCTGAACTAGAATTTAAAACAATGGTTCTAAAGGTACTAGCTAATCTTGAGAAAAGCATGGAAAACACTAGATAATCCCTTACTACAGAACTAAAAGAAGTGAAATCTCTTCAGGCTGAAATTAAAAATGTTATTACTGAAATGCAGTCCCAGATGGAGGCTATTAAGATGAGGATGAACAGGTCAGTGATATAAAAGATAAAATGATGGAAAATAAGGAAACAGAAAAGGAGAGAGAAAGACAATTACTGGATCATGAAGGGAGACTTAGAGAACTCAGCGATTCCATAATGTGAAATATCTGGATAATAGGGGTCCCAGAAGATGAAGAGAGGGAGAGAGGGGCAGAAGATTTACATGAAAAAAATATAGCTGAGAACTTCCCTGGTCTGGGGAAGGAAACAGGCATTCAAGTCCAGAAGGAACAGTGAACCCCCGACAAAGTCAATAAAAATAGGTCAAACCTCAACATATAATAGCGAAGCTTTCATTGCAAAGATAAAGAGAAAATTCTGTAAGCAGCTCGAGACAAAAGGTCATCAACCTACAGAAGTAGAAACATAAGGCTGGCAGCAGACCTGTCCACAGAGACGTGGCAGGCCAGAAAGGACTGGCATGATATATTCAAGGTGCTGAATGAGAAAAATATGCACCCAAGAATTCTTTATCCAGCAAAGCTGTCATTCAGAAGGGAAGGAGAGATAAAGAGTTTCCAGGAGAAACAAAAACTAAAGGAATGTGTGAACACTAAAGCAGCCATGTAAAAACATTAAAGGGGATCCTTTGAGCAGAGAGACAGCCCAAAAGTAACAAAGAACAGAAGAAAACAATGTATACAAACAGTGATTTTAAAGGTAATACAATGGCTCAAACTCTATAACTCTCAATAATTACTCTGAATGTAAATGAGCTAAAGGCTCCAGTCAAAAGACATAGGGTATTAGAATGGATTTAAAAAAAAAAAAAAGAAACATTGATATGCTGCTTACAAGAAACTCATTCACAAAGACACACCCAGATTGAAAATGAGGGGGTGGAGAACCATTTATCATGTCAATGGATATTAAAAAAAAAAAAAGCTGGAGAAGCCATCCTTGTATCAGAAAAACTAGATTTTAAACCAAAGAGAGAAATAAGTGATGAAGAAGGACACTCTATCATAAAAAGAGGTCTATCAAAAAGAAGATCTAACAATTGTAAATATTTATACCCCTAAATTGGGAGGAGCCAAATATATATAACAATTAATAACAAAATTAAAGAAATTCATTGATAATAATACAATAATAGTAGGAGACTTAAACACCTCACTCACAACAATGGACAGATCATGTAAGCAGAAGATCAACAAGGAAAGAAGGACTTTGAAAGACACACTGCACCAAATGGACTTAACATATATATTCAGAGCATTTCATCCTAAAGGGGCAGAATACACATTCTTCTCCAATGCACATGGAACATTCTCCAGAAGAGATCACATACTCATCACAAATCAGGTCTCAACTGGTACAAAATGATTGAGATCCTACCATGCATATTTTCAGACCACATTGCTATGAACCTTGACATCAACTACAAGAAAAAATTTTGGAGGAACTCAAAAACTTGGAGGTTAAAAGCATTCTCCTGAAGAATGAATGGGACAACCAGGAAATTAACGACAAATTTTAAAAAATTCATGGAAGCAAATGAAAATAAAAAACACAATAGTTCAGAAATTTTGGGATGCAGAAATTGCAGTCCTTTCTGTAGGGGGTTTAGCTAGGAAGGTTTTATTTTTTTAATTTAATTTAATTTTATTTTATAATGTTACCTTAGTCACCATACAATACATCATTAGGGTTTTTTGTGGTTTTTTTTAATTATTATGTTATGTTAATCATCATACATTACATCATTAGTTTTTGATGTAGTGTTCCATGATTCATTGTTTGCATATAACACCCAATGCTCCATGCAATACGAGCCCTCCTTAATACCCATCACTGGGTGAACCCATTCCCCCACCCCCACCCCTCTAGGACCCTCAGTTTGTTTCTCAGAGTCCATAGTCTCTCATGGTTTGTCTCCCCCTTGGATATCCCCCCCTTCATTTTCCCTTCCTTCTCCTAATGTCCTCCATGCTATTCCTTATGTTCCACAAATAAGTGAAACCATATGAAAATTGACTTTCTCTGCTTGACTTATTTCACTTAACATAATCTCTTCCAGTCCCATCCATGTTGATGTAAAAGTTGGGTATTCATCCTTTCTGATGGCTGAGTAATATTCCATGGTATATATGGACCACATCTTCTTTATCCATTCATCTGTTGAAGAGCATCTCAGCTTTTTTCACAGTTTGGCTATTGTGGATATTGCTGCTATGAACATTGGGATGCATATGGCCCTTCTTTTCAATACATCTTTGTCTTTGGGATAAATACTCAGGAGTGCAGTTCCTGGAGCATAGGGTAACTCTGTTTTTAATTTTTTGAGACACCTCCGCACTGTTTTCCAAAGGGGCTGTACCAATTTGCATTCCCACCAACAGTGTAAGAGGGTTCCCCTTTCTCCACATCCTAGCCAAACTTGTAGTTTCTTGTCCTGTAATTTTTGCCATTCTAATTGGTGTAAGGTGGTATCTCAATGTGGTTTTGATTTGAATTTCCCTAATGGCTAATGATGATGAACATTTTTTCATGTGTCTGGGAGCCATTTGTATGTCTTCTTTGGAGAAGTGTATGTTCATGTCTTCTGTCAATTTTTTGAATGCGTTATTTACTTTTGGGTGTTGAGTTTGAGAAGTTCTTTAGAGATATTGGAAATCAGCCCTTAGTCTGTAGTGTCATTTGCAAAAATCTTCTCCCATTCCGTGGGTTGCCTCTTTGTTTTGTTGACAGTTTCCTTTGCTGTGCAGAAGCTTTTTAACTTGATGAAGTCCCAAAAGTTCTTTGGCTTTTGTTTCACTTACCTTTGGGTATGTGTCTTTGAAGAAGTTGCTGTGGCCGATGTCGAAGAGGTTACTGCCTATGTTCTCTAGGATTTGGATGGATTCCTGTCTCACACTGAGGTCTTTCATCCATTTTGAGTTTACCTTTGTGTATGGTGTTATAGAATGGTCGAGTTTCATACTTCTGTATATAGCTGTACAGTTTTCCCAGCACCGTTTATTGAAGAGACTTTCTTTTTTCCATTGCATATTTTTTCCTGCTTGGTTGAAGATTATTTGACCATAGAGCTGAGGGTCCATATCTGGGCAATTGATTTCTCCATTCTAGGTATCATCTTCAGAACTGTTACCCTGAAGTCTATTTCTGACATCTTGCTTATATCTATATCCATTTATAAATCTGTGGTAGAAGTCACAGTCTCTGAGTCTTTCCTATTTTGGGGGTTTCTCCTCTTAATAATTCTGTTGAGGGGTGGTTGAGGTTGTGTACAGAGTCTAAATTACTGACCACAACCCTAGCAAGATGCACCTGTTTTATAGAGACATTAGGGTTGTCTGCCTCTTATTCTACCAGTCTGTCTTCTGGGGGAGGGGCCTGCCACACTGTTACTCGGGCAACCCTGCTTGGGCTGAGTTACCCTTTCCCCTGCGTGGGGGGATGGGATCAGTGAAAAATGTTTTTAGGGGGGCTTCTGTTCTCTGGCTGCTTTCCCTGGTGGCTTTCCTCATCTCTTCATCTCTTTGGAAATTCAGAGCGAAGAGACCAATTCCAACACTCTGCCTCAGAACAGAGAGATCACAGTCTGTTCTTCAGTGAGCTCTCCAGGCCACACTGTCTCCATTTCTGTCTGTGTTGCTAAAACCTCAGTGTCCTGGGTTGTGTGCCCCACAGCAGCACTCCCAGCCCTCACTTCCGGGTCCTGGCATGTCTTTGCCCTTTGTGCTTCTAAAACCTCCAGCCTCCCCCAGTTGGCATGCTGCCCCCACACTCCATGTTTCAGTCTGGGAGGCTGCCCTAAAGTCCTTTCCCTGCCTATATGGGTCTGCGATTCTGTGACTGGTCCCCAGCACAAGAGGCTTTTGAGCTCCAGCAGTGCAGGATCCCAGAGGGTCCATCTCCCTTCCATTTATATTCTGATATCTGCCCACAGAATCATGGCTCCCCGCTTCATACCTCGAAATCAACCATCAGTGATATTCTGTTTGTAGAGATCCAGATACCTCATGCTGATTTAATGGGTGTGCAGAGTGGTCTGGTAGATATCCAGCTCAATTCAGGGGATCAGTTGGAAGAGGGTCCCCTACTCCTCCACCATCTTTTCACCCACAGTAACTGTAGTCCTAAGAGGGAAGCCTATAGCAATACAGGTCCTCCTCAAGAACCAAGAAAAGTCTCAAATATACAATCTAACCATACATCAAAAGGAGCTAGAAAAAAAAGCAGCAAATAAAGCCTAAATCCAGCAGAAGAGAAATAATAAAGATGAGATCAGAAATCAATAATATAGAAATGACTTAAACAATAAAACAGATCAACAAAACTAGGAGATGGTTCTTTGAAAGAATTAATAAGTTTGGTAAACCCCTAGCCAGACTTATCAAAAAGAAAAGAGAAAGGACCCAGATAAATAACATCATGAATTAAAGAGGAGAGATCACAACCAACACTGAAGAAATACAAATAACTATAAAAGAAAATTATAAGCAATTATATGTAAAAAAATTAGGCAACCTGGAAGAAATGGATAAATTCCTAGAAACATATAAACTACCAAAATTCAAATAGGAAGGAGTAGAAAACCTGAACAGACCCATAACCAGCAAAGAAATTGAATCAGTAGTCAAAAATCTCCCAAAAAACAAGAGTCCAGGGCTGGATGGCCTCCTAGTCGAATTCTACCAAACATTTAAAGAAGAATTAATACCCATTCAGCTGAAGCTGTTTCAAAAAAATAGAAAGAGAAGGAAAACTTCCAAACTCATTCTATGAGGCCAGCATTACCTTGATCCCAAAACCAGGCAATGACCCCACTCATAAGAATTACAGACCAATATCCCTGATGAACATGGATGCAAAAATTCTCACCAAGATACTAGCTAATAGGATTCAACACTACATTAAAAGGATTACTTACCATGAACAAGTGGGATTTATTCCTGGGCTGCAAAGTTAGTTCAACATATACAACTCAATCAATATGATACAACACATTAATAAAAGGAAAGATGAGAAACATATGATCCTCTCAATAGATGCCAAAAACACCTTTGACGAAATATACAAATTTTTTCTTAATAAAATCTGCCTGCTGTGTAGGGATAGAGGGATCATACCTCGATCTCTTAAAAGCCATATATGGTAAAACCACAGGAAAAATGGGGAAAAACTGAGAGCTTTTCCCCTAATGTCAGTAATAGGACAGGAATGTTCACTCTCACCACTGTTAATCAACAAAGTACTGGACGTCGTAGACTCAGCAATCAGACAAAAAGAAATAAAAGGCATCCAAATTGGTAAAGAAGAAATCAACTTTTCACTCTTTGCAAATGACATGATATTCTATGTAGAAAACCCAAAATATTCCACCAAAAAATTGCTACAATTGATACAGAAATTCAGCAAAGGCATAGGATATAAAATCAATTCACAGAAATGAGTTGCATTTATATACACTAACAATGAAGCAAAAGAAATAGAAATGAAGGAAAAAATTATTTGAATATGATTAGACAGAGCTTTATCTATAAATAGGCAGTAAGTATGTATATATGCAAGCATATGTAGCTAAAGAGCCATTTTCCTCTTTATTAAATATATTTGTGTTAACGAAGTTGAATTTAAAATGATTTTCCATGAAGCACCCTCTATTTTCTAATCTATCCAATTCAGATAATTGGAAATGTTTTTTGATGGAAGATAATGAAACTGAAAAGTAAATACAGGTCTGGAATTTGTTAATAAAGGTTTTCTTTAACAATAAAAAAGAAAGAAATCAAGAATAAATCCCATTTACAATTGCACCAAAAACTATCAGATATTTAGGAATAGGAGAAAAGATGGCAGAGGAATAGGGGACCCTATTTCAACTGGTCCCCGGAATTGAGCTGGATATCGACCAGACCACTCTGAGCACCCATGAAATCAACCTGAGATGTAAGAAAATAGATCTGGATCTCTATAAACAGAATATCATGGACAGTTGGCTTCAAGGTACAAAGTCGGGAGCCATGATTCTGCGGGCAGATATCAGAGGATAAATGGCAGCAGGAGGGAGCCTGGCCGTGGGGATCCTACACCGCCAGTGAGCATCAGCCTCACACGCTGGGGACAGAGCACAGACTCGCACACCGGTAGCAGCGCAGAAAGGAATTTAGGACACTAGGTCACTGAAGAACAGACTGCGATCTCTCTGCTCTGAGGCAGAGGGTTGGAAACAGTCTCTTCTGCTCTGACTCTCAGAAGAGACACAGAAAGCCACCAGGGAAAGCTGCCAGAGAACAAAAGCCCCAAAAAACTGGTTCCCACTGAGCCAAACCCCCACCACAGGGGGGCAGGGCAACGCTGCAAACAGGGTTGCATGAGTAACAGCATGGCAGGCCCCTCCCCCAGAAGACAGGCTGGGAAAACAAGAGGCCAACAACCCTAAGGTCCCAAGAAAACAGGTGCATCTTGCTTGGGTTCTGGTCAATAATTTGGACTCTATACATTCCCTCAACCACCCAACAACAGAATGACTAGGAGGAGGAGCCTCCAAAATAGAAAAGACTCAGAGATTATGACTTATGCTACAGATTTAAAAATGGATGCAGGTATAACCAAGTTGTCAGAGATGGAATTCAGGCTAGCAATTGTGAAGACAAGAGCTAGAATGGAGAAATCAATTAATGGTAACATAGAGTCTCTAAGGGCAGAAATGAAAGCTAAATTGGCAGAACTTAAAAATGCTATCAGTGAGATCCAATTAAATCTAGATAATCTAACAGCTAGGGTAAGTGAAGCAGAAGAACGAATCAGTGACCTGGAAGACAATTTAAAAGATAAAAAGAAAAAAGAGGAGGCCAGGGAAAAACAACTCAGAATCCATGAAAATAGAATCAGAGAAATAAGTGACACCATGAAGCATTCCAATGTCAGAATTATTGGAATCCTCATGCAGTGGAGAGGGAGAGATAGGACTAGAAGATAAATTTGAACACATCATAGCTGAGAACTTCCCTAATCTGGAGAATGAAACAAACATTCGTGTCCTAGAGGCAGAGAGGACCCCTACCAAGATCAAGGAAAACAGACCAACACCCCGGCATGTAATAGTAAAACTTGCAAATCTTAGAACCAAGGAAACCATCTTAAGGGCAGTTAGGGGGAAGAGATTCCTTATGTATAGAGAGAGGAATATCAGAATAATGTCAGACCTATCCACAGAGACCTGGCAAGCCAGAAAGGCCTGGCAAGACATATTCAGGGTACTAAATGAGAAGAATAGGCAGCCAAGAAGACTTTATCTGGCAAGGCTGTCATTTAGAATGGATGGAGAGATGCAGAGCTTCCAAGACCGGCAGAAACTGAAAGAATATGTGGCCACTAAACCGGCCCTGCAAGAAATATTAAAGGGGTTTCTATAAAAGGAAAAAGACCCCAAGAGTCATATACAACAGAAATTTACAGGGACAATCTATAAAAACAACGTCTTCACAGGCAACGGATGATAATTAATTCATATCTTTCAATAATCACTCTCATCGTGAATGGCCTAAATGCTCCCATAAAATGGCACAGGGCTGCAGATTGGATAAAAAGACAGGACCCATCCATATGCTGCCTACAGAGACTCATGTTGAACCTAAAGATACATCCAGACTGAAAGTGAAGCGATGGAGGTCAATCTTCCATGCCAGCGGACTTCAAAAGAAAGCTGGGGTAGCAAATCTTATATCAGACAAATTAGATTTTAAATTAAAGTCTGTAGTTAGAGACACAGAAGGCCACTATATCATTCTTAAAGGGTCTATCCAACAAGAAGATCTAACAATTGTAAATATCTATGCCCCCAACATGGGAGCACCCATCTACATAAGCCAAATGTTAAACAAAATAAAAAGTCATATTGATAACAATACGTTAATTGTAGGAGACCTCAATACTCCACTCTCAGCAATAGACAGATCATCTAAGCAGAAAATCAACAAAGAAACAAGAGCTTTGAATGACACACTGGACCAGATCGATCTCATAGATATATTCAGAACATCCCACCCTAAAACAACAGAATACTTATTCTTCTCGAGCGCACATGGAACTTTCTCCAGAATAGACCACATACTGGGTCACAAATCAGGTCTCAACTGATACCAAAACATTGAGATTATTCCCTGCATATTCTCAAACCACAATGCTTTAAAACTGGAACTCAATCAGAAGAAAAAGTTTGGCAGAAATTGAACACTTGGAAGCTAAAGACCACTCTGGTCAAGAATGTTTGGGTCAACCAGGAAATCAAAGAAAAACAATTCATGGAAATCAATGAGAATGAAAACACATCGATCCAAAACCTATGGGATACTGCAAAGGAGGTCCTAAGGGGGAAATACATAGCCATGCAAGCCTCACTCAAAAAAATAGAAAAATCCCGAATTCACCAATTAACTCTACACCTTAAAGAACTAGAGAAAAAGCAACAAACGATGCCTAAGCCAAACATCAGAATAGAAATAATTAAGATTAGAGCAGAGATCAATGAATTAGAAACCAGAAACACAGTAGATCAGATCAACGAAACTAGAAGTTGGTTCTTTGAAAGACTTAATAAGATTGATGAACCACTGGCCAGACTTATCCAAAAGAAAAGAGAAAGGATCCAAATTAATAAAATATGAATGAAAAGGAGAGATCACGACTCACACCAAGGAAATAGAAACAATTATTAGAAATTATTATCAACAACTATATGCCAATAAACTGAGCAATCAGGATGAAATGGATACCTTCCTGGAAACTTATAAGCTGCCAAGACGGAAAAAGGAAGAAATTGACAACATGAATAGGCCAATAACCAGTAATTGGTTTTTTTGAAAACCAATTTTTGATCAGTAGATCAAAAACCTCCCAAAAAACAAGAGTCCAGGGCCTGATGGATTCCCTGGGGAATTCTACCAAACATTCAAAGAAGAAATAATACCTATTCTACTGAAGCTGTTTCAAAATATAGAAACAGAAGGAAAACTTCCAAACTCATTCTATGAGGCCAGCATTGCCTTAATCCCCAAACCAGGCAAAGACCCCATCAAAAAGGAGAATTTCAGACTGATATCCCTGATGAATATGGATTCCAAAATCCTCAACAAAATCCTAACTATTAAGATCCAACAATACATTAAAAGGATCATCCACCATGACCAAGTGGGATTTACCCCGAAATGCAAGGGTGGTTCAACATTCGCAAATCAATCAATGTGATAGAACACATTAATAACAGGAGGGAGAAGAACCATATGGTCCTCTCAATTGATGCAGAAAAACATTTGACAAAATACAGCATCCTTTCCTGACTAAAACTCTTCAGAGTATAGGGATAGAGGGAACATTCCTCAAGTTCATAAAATGCATCTGTGAAAACCCACAGCGAATATCAATCTCAATGGGGAAAAGCTGAGAGCCTTTCCCTTCAGATCAGGAACATGTCAAGGATGCTCATTCTCGCCACTATTGTTCAACATAGTACTAGAAGTCCTAGCAACAGCAATCAGACAACAAAAAGAAATAAAAGGTATTCAAATTGGCAAAGAAGAAGTCAAACTGTCTCTTTTTGCAAATGACAGGATACTTTATGTGGAAAACCCAAAAGACTCCACCCCCAAATGACTAGAACTCATACAGCAATTCAGTAATGTGGCAGGATACAAAATCAATGCACAGAATCAGTTACTTTCTTATACACTAACAACGCAACTGTAGAAAGAGAAATTAGAGAAATGATTCCATTTACAATAGCACCAAAAACCATAAGATACCTCAGAATAAACCTAACC
>NW_028015782.1:0-743 GCF_054177405.1 Leptonychotes weddellii
TCTTTGAAAAACTCTCTTCCCCAACATAGTCTTCTCTGAGTGTATTTTAATTTTACAAGCGTGAACAACAACTACTAGACGTTACTAAAAACAAGTGAAAGTTATGACTACTGAAGAAGAGATTACAAAATTCTCATGATTCATATTATAATGGCATCCAGATTTGAAAAGGGAAGTTAAAATAGTAGTAGTAGTAGTAATACTAGTAGTAGTAGTAATGAAAAGTAGAACTGAAAGAAAAGAATTTGTCCAGATATAGCATTACCTTCCAATTTGAGATGACTGTCTATAAATTTCTTAAATAGTTCCAAAGAGATTTTGTATATACCCTGTAATTTGTTGTAGTCTTTTAAGATAGTTATTTCTCCAAAAATATAATCTATCTCTTTTTTTTCCAATGTACACTGAATATTTTTTGCTTTTTCTCTTGTCCATATCGTTGAGAAATCATGTCTTCCATATAGTGGAGAAACGTTTGTGTTCTTGAAGATAGCTTTCTGTTCTTCCAAACTATTTAAATAAGCATTATAGTATTTTCCTCTTCTTTTTTTTTCTTTTTTTTTTTATTCTTATGTTAATCCCCATACATTACATCATTAGTTTTAGATAAAGTGTTCCATGATTCATTGTTTGTGCATAACACCCAGTGCTCCATGCAGAATGTGCCCTCCTCAATACCCACCACCAGGCTAACCCATCCTCCCACCCCCCTTCCCTCTAGAACCCTGTTAGTTTTTCAGAGT
>NW_028015783.1:0-743 GCF_054177405.1 Leptonychotes weddellii
AGCAGCATGGTATTTGACAAAGAAGAGGCAACAAAAGCCACGGAGGGGACAGTCCCCTACGCTGTGTCCCACAGGAAAGGGAACTGACCACAACAGGCGTGGGGGGGGGAGGGGCCTCACCTGAGACATGAGGGTGTCGCAAGCCGAGGCCAAGCCAGTCCCCACGGAAATCCCAGTAACGTTCACAACCTGCAAGGAATGAGAGAGTTGCAGCTAGGACCCCGGGGCCCGGCCGGGGCAGCCTCGAGGCCAGCAGGCCCCTCCACACCAAGGAGTGACGTAAGGCAGCTTATCTCAAAGGAGCACCCCACGATCCCATGCTAAAGGCCTTCCACTGTCGACTGTAAACACAACTAAAGCCTCCGACTAACGGATCCCAATCACTTTGAGTCAACCAGCATGGCTCACAACCTAATTTTTCTCAACCCAGCACCCGTTACAGCGTCTATGTGAAAAAGTTGTGACTGATACCTAACAGCAATGCCCCTGGGCTGCGACGTGCATTTAATAATAATGACAGCAAACCCGCACTGAGCGTATGCGACAAGAAGGCCCCGTTCCAGGCCCCTGCCATGCGAGGTGTCGTGAGCACTACTCCCATCTTACGGGTCACTTGAACAAGTCCCAGAAAGCTGCGTCCATTCAGCTGGTGGCCTGAGGCTGGGAAGTCTGGCCCCAGGCTTCAATCTTCTAGTGAGAAACGGGGACTCATTCTGTGTCACCCTCTCGCCTCGGCCTCACCC
>NW_028015784.1:0-743 GCF_054177405.1 Leptonychotes weddellii
GCTCCTTGAAGCAATGAGCAAAGTCATGATCCAGGACCCAGGCTTGGGTACCTACAGAGGAAACCCATATAATTCTTACAGCTTGAGTCACACTGTCTCTCGAGGGGAGAGTGGGGGGAAGTGCCTGAGGAGAACCTAGAGGGACTTGAGAGTGGGAAGGACCTCAGTGTCAATGAAGCGAACAGTAGTTAGAGTCGGCCACGCCCCTGGGAGCTGCCGATGCCCCCAGGAGTGAAGGCAAGTAGAGGAATGATGTGACCAGTGTATGATGGGACAGATGTGGCTACAGAGAGCCCTGAGTCCCCTTGACCATGGCCTCTCCACGGGGCCTGTCTGTGTGGGTGCAGGTGATGCATCCGTGGTCGTACATCGACCTCGCTGTGATCGCTGTACTCATCCCATTGCCGCTGGGAAGGAAGTGTGGACAGAGACGGGGGAGCCTGTGTCCACGGTCCTGTGCACACTGACTCGGGGTTGCAGAACACGCCCCCTGCGGCCACCGCACTCGGGGAGGTTGCCCCCTCCCCCAGGGACAGAAGCAGACAGTAATGATGGCAGGATCAGCCCAAGTCTCTGCCACAGGGGACAGAGGCCGTGGCAGAGACTGTCTCTGTACCCATGACTGATTATCAAAGTCAGCAGTCCTCCAAGTGTGGTCCCCAACCAGCAGCACCTGGGAAGGTTGGAAATACACATTCACAGGCCCACCCCAGACCCACTGAACCCAAAACTCTGTGGGTGGG
>NW_028015785.1:0-743 GCF_054177405.1 Leptonychotes weddellii
AAACAAACAAGAAGATTGCTAACCGCCCTGGACTAGAGGGAAGGAAGGTGAAGTAGGAAAAATCAATTGGTTAATGAAACCATCATAGCATAGATGACCACTTATCAATAAAAATGCCTTTAATGGGTGTTGATGGTGCCCCACCCAGATCTCCCAGGGACTTGAGTGTTGATAACCATGACAGATGTTCCCTTCTGAGAACTGACTTTGGATGATGACTGCAGCAAGTATGTACAAAGTTTGGCCCTCTTTCCTCTAAGTGGACTAACTCTGTGGTGCAATTCATACCCCAGAGCTTCCCTAGGGATGAGACTGAAGCTGTTCTCCAGCTGAGAGTACTCTCTTGCTTCCCTTTGTTTCCCTGCCGTATCTTGATTCCCTCATGCCCCTGTTCCTGAGAGTACCCTTCCCATAAATCATTTGAACAAGAATCCCTCTCTCAGGCCCTGCTTCTATGGAATCTGACTTAGACAGTAATATTTAATGCCAAGGTGTGCACTTAGCCAAGTTTTTAATAGAAATAAATGCAAAACACAAAAAGCTGCACTGAATTTTATATTCTCTATAGAAAATTTTCTATAGGTATGATTTTCAGTGATGAAATTACAGATTATGGTCAGAGAAGCATACTAAAGCAATTTACCACATTACATTCTTCTTGGTCACAAACAGGCGATTTGTTTTAGCATACAGTAGATGCACACATGTGGGTTTGAGGCCTTTTGTCATCCATGGAGGAGCTG
>NW_028015786.1:0-743 GCF_054177405.1 Leptonychotes weddellii
ATTTTCCTCTTTGGAATAATTAATTTTCTTTTTAATTCAACAACTATTTATTGAGCACTCCTTACCTGCTAGACCCTGTTCTTAAAAATAGCTTTACGGAAGTATAATGGGCACACCACGGACCACATGTATTCAAGGCGTACAACCTGGCAAATTTCAATGTACATATATACCTGTGAAACCCTCACCACAATCAAGTGAGGAAACTGAGGCTCAGAGAGGCAAAGTAACTTGCCCGAGGTCGCACAGTCAAGAAGCTGGAGAGCTGGGTCTGAAAGCAGGTTTGTCTGACCTCCTGGTTGGTGATCTTCTCTCCCCGCCTCCTGAATTACTTCCCCATCTCCAGCTGCAGATCCCTGCTGGTGTCTGGCTGGTTGATTTTAAAGCCATTTGGAGATAAGGGGTCTGGCACCTCATGTGCTGGCCTTTGGCCTTTTAACTGACCTCTGGGGCTTGTGGCCTTCTGGTAGGGGAGAGAGCCTGTCATGCTGGCATGCCAGGCTGGGCCGGAGGTTCCCAGGGCTTGTGCTGCAAGACCAGCTCCGAATTCTCCCACTTTTCTCCTCGGAGAAACCCTGCCCGTCCTACTTTCTGCTTCTGAGACCCCGGCCCCAAGCGGCGGGTCTCGTGGTGGTGGAACGTAGGAGTATGTGTTCTTCTCTGACCTTGGGTTCCTAGCACAGTTGCTGTCTGAGATCTATTTAAACTACTTGCTGGCTCTAGGGCCAGAGCTGAGTTGGACA
>NW_028015787.1:0-743 GCF_054177405.1 Leptonychotes weddellii
TACTTACTAAGCATCATTCCGTAGGCAAGGTGATCTGATATGGGACCTTCTCTCTAATCTTTCTCACTCAAGGATCATTTCAGAATGCTAGTGACTGAGCATGAAGTTGTTATGGGGATAACCTTGAATTCACTCTACCTTATTTTAAAAGGTAAATCATTTACAAACACCATTGTTACTACTGGTAAAAATTACCACAGATCACACAACTGACTGTGATACTAAAATGACAAGCAATTCCCTCAATGATCTAAAGTAGAAAAGGCAATAGACAGCAGGATATTATAACAAAGACAGAGAATCTGATTCCTGGGAGGGGCTCTAATTTATGGAAGGTCCTAGATAAATGGAATACATCCTGTATTTCACTTTCAAATTCAACAGCAGTCAGTAGCTGTTACTGCCTTGCTTTCACATAGATATCAAACTTTTAGAAATATTTATGTGAAACAATGTGCGAATTGTATAATAAACGTGTGCATGTAATATGCCAGGAATAATGATTGACGAATTGATGATTTAACCTATATTTCACATTTAATCCTTTTTTTTTTTTTTTAAAGATTTTATTTATTTATTTGAGAGAGAGAGAATGAGAGAGAGAGAACACCTGAGAGGGGATAGGGTCTGAGGACGAAGCAGACTCCCTGCCGAGCAGGAAGCCCGATGCGGGACTCGATCCAGGGACTCCAGGATCATGACCTGAGCCGAAGGCAGTCGCTTAACCAACTGAGCCACCCAGG
>NW_028015788.1:0-743 GCF_054177405.1 Leptonychotes weddellii
AAAATTGTCTTGGCTATCCTTTGTTCTTTGCTCTCCCATATAAAATTTAGCATCAGTTTTTCAGGTCCCATACACAATCCCCTTCGCAATTTTGGTTGGAATTGCTTTTAATCTATAAATTCATTTGGCAAAAGTTGAAATCTTGATGGTACTGATCTTCCCCACTCACAAGTAGAGTGCATCCCTCAGTCATTTCGATCATCTTCTGTGCCTCTAATGGATATCCGATATTTTATGGCTGCCCAAAATATTTTGAAAATCCTTTTCCCATTTTAAGACTTCCCCACCTTATAAATCTCACTTCCCCCAGGTAAAATCCAAAAAGTATTTCCCAGAAGCCCTTGCTATGCAAATGTACACATATAACCAACTTCAGTAGCAGGTACACCCTTGCAGAAGATGGAAGATCACAGTGCCCTATGGTATCCTACCAAAATAGTTGTATGGGTACTTGCTTTTTCTCCAGAATATGTAGAAACCTCCTGGTGGTCTGGTCCCTCTATTCAATGGGGGTAGAGGACAATCTAGTAGCAGACACCAGCCGCTGCTGGGTTTCCACTAGAACAATCTGGTACTGTCAATGTTGGTTATTTTTCTTGGCTTCTGCCTACGTGACATTCTACATTGGTTCCCTCTTGGAAATTCTGCAAGTTAACTAGGAATACGTACCAAATCTCTTTGCACTTAAACTAGTGAAGGTGGATCTGCAGTAGCAACTGAACACTGGCCAACACAGAATTAGG
>NW_028015789.1:0-743 GCF_054177405.1 Leptonychotes weddellii
AGAGACGATGGACTCTGAAAAACAAACAGGGTTCTAGAGGGGAGGGGGGTGGGAGGATGGGTTAGCCTGGTGGTGGGTATTGAGGAGGGCACATTCTGCATGGAGCACTGGGTGTTATGCACAAACAATGAATCATGGAACACTTCATCTAAAACTAATGATGTAATGTATGGGGATTAACATAAGAATAAAAAAAATGCAGATTCCTGGATCTCCACTCCTAGACCTATTGCATCAGAATCTGAAGGATGAGGGCTCCAAGGAATCTGCATTTTTGTAAGGTTCGCCCATGGTTCTTATGAAGGCTCAAGTTTTTGAACGGTTCCTCAGCCATTTCTGTTTGTCCGTGGTAAGTGAATGTTCTGGTCTTTTTTGGGTGGTGTGGTTGGGTGCTGCCGCCAAGGCGATTCCTTCTCTCTCAGAGCACTCCTCGTATGACCAAGAGACAAACCAAAGTGTCTATACAGAATTAAGTTACGCTGGAGCTATACGATATCCAAGTGAGTCGGTGGCCTTCCCACAGGGGTGAGGCAGCAGTACAATTCACCTGTGGATTGCAAAGGGAGTGATGGGGTGTGTGGCACACCGGACCATGGATACCATACCTGCAAATCTCCAAATGAAAATAATTGTAATAAAAAAATACGTCAGTGGGCTGGATTCAGTGTTCTGACTGCCAGTTGTAAGAGTCTTGTGTGGGGATGGAGCAACGTCTTTTTTGTGTGTGGGGGGGTGGACGGGGA
>NW_028015790.1:0-743 GCF_054177405.1 Leptonychotes weddellii
AAACAAACAAGAAGATTGCTAACCGCCCTGGACTAGAGGGAAGGAAGGTGAAGTAGGAAAAATCAATTGGTTAATGAAACCATCATAGCATAGATGACCACTTATCAATAAAAATGCCTTTAATGGGTGTTGATGGTGCCCCACCCAGATCTCCCAGGGACTTGAGTGTTGATAACCATGACAGGTGTTCCCTTCTGAGAACTGACTTTGGATGATGACTGCAGCAAGTATGTACAAAGTTTGGCCCTCTTTCCTCTAAGTGGACTAACTCTGTGGTGCAATTCATACCCCAGAGCTTCCCTAGGGATGAGACTGAAGCTGTTCTCCAGCTGAGAGTACTCTCTTGCTTCCCTTTGTTTCCCTGCCGTATCTTGATTCCCTCATGCCCCTGTTCCTGAGAGTACCCTTCCCATAAATCATTTGAACAAGAATCCCTCTCTCAGGCCCTGCTTCTATGGAATCTGACTTAGACAGTAATATTTATTGCCAAGGTGTGCACTTAGCCAAGTTTTTAATAGAAATAAATGCAAAACACAAAAAGCTACACTGAATTTTATATTCTCTATAGAAAATTTTCTATAGGTATGATTTTCAGTGATGAAATTACAGATTATGGTCAGAGAAGCATACTAAAGCAATTTACCACATTACATTCTTCTTGGTCACAAACAGGCGATTTGTTTTAGCATACAGTAGATGCACACATGTGGGTTTGAGGCCTTTTGTCATCCATGGAGGAGCTG
>NW_028015791.1:0-743 GCF_054177405.1 Leptonychotes weddellii
TTTTTTTTTTTTTTTAAAGATTTTTATTTATTTATTTAACAGAGGTAGAGAGAGAGCACAAGTAGGCAGAGCAGCAGACAGAGGGAGAGGGAGAAGGAGGCTTCTGCTGAGCAGGGAGCCTGATGCGGGGCTCGATCCCAGGACCCTGGGATCATGACCTAAGCCGAAGGCAGATGCTTAACCGACTGAGCCACCCAGGCGCCCCACTAAGTGTTCTTCTTTAAGATAATCAGGGAACTCCTGGTCAGAAGACTAATCTTCCAGAGGTCAGAGTGAGAGATGGCATTAAAGGTGGCTTTAGCCAAGTTACCCAGGGTGGCAGCAAAATACCATTGATCAGCAGCAACCTGTTGGGTGGAGGAACAGAAACATTGCCACTATGAAAAGAAGGGATCAGATGCACAAACACAGAGTCACAGTGTCCAACCACCTTGCAAGGAGAGAATAGGGTTTGCTGATTTGTTTCCCCAGTAGTCTTCCCTCAGATAATGGATGCTTTGTCTAGCTGATGACACCATGAATGGCAGTTACTACTTCCTTGGAGCATTTGACATCTAGATCAATGAGTCATTACGGTTCCCAATGACCCCTTTTATGTCTCTGAAAGACTGCCATCTTTAATATCTCATTCTCAAGAAATGGCCCAAGAAGGAAGTCAAGGAAGGAAAAGAAAGAGATCTGCTCCAGGAACTTCATCATGTCTTTGACCAGATGGCCCAGCTTGGTGTCCAAGACCAGTTCCT
>NW_028015792.1:0-11409 GCF_054177405.1 Leptonychotes weddellii
TCCTGGGATCGAGCCCCACATCGGGCTCCCTGCTCGGCGGGAAGCCTGCTTCTCCCTCTCCCACTCCCGCTGCTTGTGTTCCCTCTCTCGCTGTATCTCTCTCTGTCAAATAAATAAAAAATCTTTAAAAAAAAATTAAATTAAATAAAAATAAAAAATAACAATATAATTGTGGGGCGCCTGGGTGGCTCAGTCGTTAAGCGTCTGCCTTCGGCTCAGGTCATGATCCCAGGGTCCTGGGATCGAGTCTGGCATCGGGCTCCCTGCTCTGCAGGAAGCCTGCTTCTCCCTCTCCCCCTCCTCCTGCTTGTGTTCCCTCTCTCGCTGTGTCTCTGTCAAATAAATAAATAAAATCTTTAAAATATATATAATTGTGACCAAGTGGAGTTTACTCTGGAAATGCAATAGAGAATGGCTCAACATGGAAATTGCTCATATTCAGAAACCATTAATGAGATGTTATCACATTCGCAGAGCCGGGTAGGAAGAAAAGCCTATGACGATCCCATCTATACGAAAAGAGTATTTGGCAAAATTGAATCTCTATTAGTGCTTAAAAAACAACAACACTGAATGAGTAGGAAGTTATAGTTGCCAAAGCTGTTAGACATCTGTGGTCCTCCAAGGTTGCTGTTCTGGGAGGGACTTCCCTGGTCTCTGGTATCGGGGCGCGCCTACGGCCCCTACTTCTCAGAATGCTCTTTGCAGGACGTCAGCATATATAAACGCTATAGAGAACACCAGATATTTTGGGGGCTTCCCGGTATCTAGACCCCCCACCTTCTTACTTTGGGAGTAGTTCCTCGCTGTGGGTACTGTGGTGGGGGCTGGTGTCTGATTTTTTAGGAAGCCTAGGGGAGCCAGACCTGCCTTCCTCCTATCCCTGGGACGTAGGGATAATTGAAAGCTTCCTCCTAGGCCTCTGATTAGGCAGGAAAGGACATGGGGACATTCAGAGTGCAGGCGGAAGGGAGAAGGCTTCGTTCACTGGTCAAGCGAGGAGAGGAGGGGTTGTCCAGTGGAGACGGTGGGCAGTGGCCACCCCGTGGCAGCTTCCCAGCTGCCTGTGGTTTCACATGACTTTAGGGACACTCTGCTGGTCTGTTCTTGGCTTCCCACCAAATTCCCAAGCTTGATTGTCTAGCCTTCCCATGCATAATGTGATTTACTCAGGGTCCCTCCCATAAATGCCTTCCCTGCTTCTTAAACCCAGAAGCAATGTCATTTGCAAACCAGGACCTCAGTAGGGAGGAGCCCTCGACGCCGATGCTACCCTGCAGGAGACCCTCAGGAATTACCCTTCGTGGGATCTGAAAGGAGATGTCATGGCCATGAGACGATTTTCATTTTCCCCCATAACGCAGATTGGATTAACAGATGGTGACTTTCATCCTCCTTAAGTAAAACAGACTGGAGTCTTCTGTTTTGAAGATGTAGGCTGCATTTGTGGGGCGGAGGGGAGGAGGTGAGGAAGGAAATCTAGTTGATTTGTAAAACTCCCCTGCTAAATGTTCTTATCGGATGGGAAACAAATCAAGTCCCCAGCTATAGGGGACTGGATAAGCGAAGGGAGGTACCTCCAGATAATGCAACAATGTGCATATCTTAAAAAAAAAAAAAAAAAGGAATTAGAAGAGCTCTGTTTACCTAAGTGGAAAATTTTCCAGGGTATGGATTTAATGAAGAAGGCAAGATGCAGAACGGTGTAAGAGGATTTAACCTTTTGTGTGAGAATATTTAAAATTAGAATAGGTCTATTTGCTGATTTTTTTTTTAAGACTGTATTTATTTATTTGATTAAAGAGAGGGGGACAGCGCGCACAAGCAGGGGGGAGGGGCAGAGGGAGAGGGAGAAGCAGGCTCCCCACTGAGCAGGGAGCCCGATGCGGGGCTCAATCCCAGGACCTCAGGATCATGACCTGAGCCGAAGACAGACTTCACTGACTGAGCCACCCGGGTGCCCCTATTTGCTGATGTTTGTCCCTAAAAGCTGAAGCTTGCAAGGGTGGGCAGAAAATGCAATGTGGAGTAGAAGAGGGTGGAAATGGGACTTCTTCTTGTGTATGGATACATTGCAAAATTTAAACATTTATTTCCAATTATATCTAAGTGTAGATTATATGACTCAATGCACGTGAAATGCTTAGAAGGATGACTCCATATCGGCAGACATTAATAATGGTACAATACCTAACATATTCTAATATTGTATAAAATACGCTGTGGAAAGTTCTGGAAAGATACAAAAGAAATCGGGTCTGACCAGAGGGACAGGAGAATGGGGCAACTGGCAGGCAGGCACGGGCAAGAGACTTATTTTTCACTACCCGCCCCTTTTCTGTATTTTCTGAATCCTCTGCCGGGGTAAATATATTACCAAGTCAAAAACGTGTAAGTACGCATGCATGCAATTTAACGGGCTATTTTTAATCTGCCAGGCAAGGAGCCTTATGATGATAAATGAATACAGATGCCTTTTCCTTATTGAGCTCCCTTTCTCCGATTAAAATAGTGGGGATCAAACACGCACAGTTGGAAGGCTTGGAGGCCCAGGCTGATTTATCCCGGTGTCCGTGATCTGCAGGCGTGAGATGCATCCCATACTTGCTGTGGGGTCCCAGGGCTCTGTGAGCCAGGCTGTGGCTCTCGAGGCTGGGGTCACCCCCACCATGATGACCACCTGGCCCCGTTAACTTCTGCATGCCTTCGGGGGACCTAGCGTGGGGCCCACAGTCAATAAAAATTACTCATCTTGGGTCACCTAGGGCTGAACCTTGGCTTCCACCATTTGTGGTCTCTTTCTAAATCTGTAGTTAAAAGGCGCAGTTCAGGGAAAACTCACAAAAACAATTCCAGATGGCCCAGCCCTGGCGGGCGCATCCGTGATAGGCCGCCCTCTAGGGGACTGTGAGGGTGGAATGCATTCATCCTGGATTTGGAAGAGGTGCGTTTTCCTTCTTGCTCGTTCCAAGCGAAGGCAGCACCCGGAGGAGAACAGGGCACAGGAGAACAAGACACAAAATCCTCACTGCTCTGTGCACACAGTTGTGAGAGACGGTGAAGATGCAAACAGACAGTTTGTGTCTGAGAAGTGACATAAAGTATGTGCAGAATATTGGGGGTCTGCTTTAGACAGAGTGGTCAGAGAAGGGCCTCGGGAGGGTGTGACACGTGAGCTCAGTGCTGGAGGATGAAGAGAAGCTGCCTCCCAAAGAGACCGAGGAAGGCGGCACATTCCAGAGCAGGTGCAGGTGCCCTGAGGGAGAGAGAAGAGCAGGAAGGTGACGTGGCTGAGTCCAGAGCCACAGAGGAGCTGGTGGGAGGGAGGCCTCTAATGTGCTTTTCTCACAAAGACAGATGCACAGGTGGATGAAACAGATACACACATAGAAAGTCACTTGGGGGCGCCTGGGTGGCTCGGTTGGTTAAGCATCTGCCTTCGGCTCAGGTCATGATCCCAGGGTCCCGGAATCAAGTCCTGCTCAGAGGGGAGCCTGCTTCTCCCTCTGTCTACTGCTCCCCCTGCTTACGCCCGCTCTCTGACAAATGAATAAAATATTAAAAAAGAAAGAAAGAAAGTCACAAGACTTACGAACAAACATACACCACATTGCAGTGGAGAAAGGAGGGGCTTTTTTTTTTTTTTTTGAGTCTTGCTGAGCCAATGCCCCTGAGGGAGTTCAGACCAAGTCTCCCCAAAAAGGTCCCACTTTGGCATATGGACTATTTGGGGCTGAAGGCAATCGAGACCCTGCAGGCTCAAGAGAAACTTTTGCCCCTCCCTTCACTACCTAGAAGACTCTAAATTGGGGGTCTTTCCAGAATTAGAGCTATTACCAAAGATAAGTTTTATCTGAATGCCCATCTGCATGGCAGGGCAAACATCTAGTTAACAAACGTGTTCTTATTCCCTGCTCCCCTTTGAGGCCCCAGCCCCCAGCCCACTCCTTAGCTCAGCATGGCGCAGATACCTACCTCATCCTGCCTCTCTGTCTTGGAACCTCTCGTGTATGTGGGGATCCTCTATGTGTAAAATTAAACTTCATTTTCCCCTGTGACTCTGTCTTGTGTCAGTTTAATTCTTCGACCAGCCAGAAAAACCTTGGAAGGGTAGAGAATTTACCCCAAACAACCCCCACCCATACCATACCCTCGAATAAATTTCCAGATGGCTCTGAGCTAACCGTGAAATATAAAGCAGGGGCGCCTGGGTGTCTCAGTTGGTAGGCCTCTGCCTTTGACTCAGGTCATGATCCAGGGTCCTGGGATTGAGCCCCACATCCGGCTCCCTACTTGGTGGGAAGCCTGCTTCTCCCTCTCCCCCTGCTTGTGTTCCTGCTCTCGCTATCACTCTCTCTGTCAAATAAATAAATAAAATCTTTAAAAAAAAAGTTTAAGTTGAGCTATCTTAAAACAGAACTTTTATTGCTATAGATTAAATGTCTGTACTCCTCAACCTACCCCCCACCCCCGCCCATATACTGAAATCCCCAATGTGATGGTTTGGGGAGGTTTAGATCATGAGGGTGGAGCCCTCGTGAATGGGATTGATGCACTTATAAAAGAGACCCCAGAGATCCCCTTGCCCCTTCCTCCATGTGAGGACACAGGCAAAAGACAGACAGCCCTCTCCAAGCCAGGAGGCGAGCCTTCGCCAGATGCAAAATCGGCCAGCACCTTGATCTCGGGCTTCTCGCTTCCAAAAGTGTGACAAGTAAGTTTGGACTGTTTGTAAGCCACCCGGTCCATGGTATTTTGTTAGAGGGGCCTGAATGGACTAAGGCATCCGCTCATCAAAAGCTACCTTTGAGGGATGCCTGGGTGGCTCAGGTCATGATCCCAGGGTCCTGGGATCGAGTCCCGTATCGGGCTCCCTGATCAGCGGGGAGTTATCAGGGAGTCTGCTTCTCCCTCTACGCCTCTCCCCTGCTCATGATCTCTCTCTCTCTCTCAAATAAATAAAATCTTTTTTTTAAAAAAAGCTACCTTTGATAAGGATCTGGCCCCCAGATTATCCATACCCCACATCCCCATATCGCCCTTCCACACTCAAGTGGTTTTCAGATATGTCCGTGTTACCGGGCATCTTTGGAGTCAGGAACCACAAAACTCTAATGGGTAACTGGAGGAGCATTTAACAATTTGCAAATGTGTGGTGGTGTCAAAATGGAGACAGCAGGCCCAACATGGAGTCACTTGCACTAAAACCCCACATCAGTAAACCAAGACTTAACCCGTAACCTAAATGCAATTCCAGCCCCCAAGAAGGTGACTTTTAATCAGTCAACTTGGAATTATTTGGTAGGCACCAGTGTGGATGGGATGGGCCCCTCAGTTTCCCTCAGGAGGGTGACCTTGCCTAAAACAATGCATTCTTTGCTAATAATTTACTTTTTTCTGCCTTTAAAAATCCATCCTTTTCTGGGACGCCTGGGTGGCTCAGTCGGTTAAGCGTCTGCTTTCAGCTTGGGCACTGACCCCAGTCAGGGTCCTGGGATGGAGCCTTGTATTGGGCTCCCTACTCGGTGGGGAGCCTGCTTCTCCCTCTTCCTCGGCTGCTCCCCCTGCCTGTGCTCTCTCTCTCTGTGTGTCAAATAAATAAATAAAATCTTAAAAAAAAATAAATTTACTCAATTGAACTTTTGTTTCTATTTTTAAAATTCTTTTTCAAGTAATCTCTATATCCAACATGGGGTTTGAACTCATGACCCTGAGATCAAGAGACATGTTCTACCAACTGAGCCAGCCAGGTGACCCTACTCAGCTGAGCGACTGTTATTTAACTGGATAGAGCATAGGAAAATCTCCAGGATCTATTTTCTAGTAAGATAAGCAAGGACAGACTAGGATTACATCATCATTTGTGTGAGGAAAGGTTTAAAATGGGAATATATTTTCCTATCTTCTGGGTTTTGCATAAATACTGGAGGGTTGCATAAGAAACTCATCAACATGGTGGCCTGTAAGGGAAGGATGCCTGGCAAGCGTTTAGGTTATGACAGCTCGGGTAAGACATTTTGATGTGTACCTTTTGGCATTATTGGGATTTCTTAAACCCATAAATGTGTTTCCCATTTAACAGTTAGGTATTAATTATGAAGCTTAAACCAAGGAGAGCATTTAGGACAGTGCCTCCAAATTGTGACATCTTGTCACTTGCTAACCACTAAATACATTCTTGTATATGCAGTGAATTTCTGGAGAAGATAATGAAGTGGTAAGGGGTGGGGGATTGAGAAACTGGAAAACGGGGATGGGTGGGGGACTTATTCAACTTAAAAAAATTATTTTTATTGAGATATAACTGACATATAACACTGTGTAAGTTTAAGGTTTATACCATGTTGATTTGATTGATTGATTTTTGGTTTTGTTTTAAGTAGGCTCCACACCCAGTATGGAGTCCAACACAAGCTTGAACTCAACGATCGAGGATCAAGGCGTAAGCTGAGATCAAAAGTCTGATGCTTAACCAACTGAGCCACCCAGGCACCCCAATACATTTATATATTGCAATATTATCACCTGATTTGATACATTCATATGTTGCAATATTGTTACCTGATTTGATACATTCATATGTTGCAATATTGTTACCTGATTTGATACATTCATATGTTGCAATATTGTTACCTGATTTGATACATTTATATATTGCAATATTATCACCTGATTTGATACATTTATATATTGCTATAGCATTAGCTAACATCTCCATCATGTCATAACACTTACCATTTCACTATAGTGAGAATAATTAAGATCTAGTCTTTTAGCAACTCTGAAGTTTATAATACAGCATTACGAATTATAATCACAATGCTGTGGGTTACATCTCCAAGACTTATTTATCTACTAGTTGCAAGTTTGTACCCTTTGACCACATCTCCCCACTTTTCCCACCCCCTGGTAACCGCCATTCTACTCTGAGTTTCTAGGAGGTCAGCTTTTTTAGTTTTATTTATTTATTTTTAAGATTTTATTTATTTATTTATTTATTATTTTTTTAAAGATTTTATTTATTTATTTGACAGAGAGAGACCCACAGCGAGAGAGGGAACACAAGCAGGGGGAGTGGGAGAGGGAGAAGCAGGCTTCCCGCGGAGCAGAGAGCCCGATGTGGGGCTGGATCCCAGGACCCTGGGATCATGACCTGAGCCGAAGGCAGACGCTTAACGACTGAGCCACCCAGGCGCCCTTATTTATTTATTCATAAGAGACAGAGAGAGAGAGAGGCAGAGGGAGAAGCAGGCTCCCAACTGAGCAGGGAGCCCAATGCAGGACCCGATCCCAGGACCCTGAGAACATGACCTGAGCGGAAGGCACACGCTTAACCATCTGAGCCACCCAGGCACCCAGAGTTCTGCTTTCTCAGATTCCACACGTAAGTGATATCATACGGTATTTGTCTTTTCTCTGGCTTATCTCGGTTTGCATAATGCCCTACAGGTCCATGCATGTTGTTGCAACCTTTGTTCTTACATGTTGACCATGTACAAAAGTACTTTATTCTTTGCAGTTTACCATGTAAATGATTACTGAGTCAAAGCTGGGCATGGAATAGAATCTGGCCAACAGGGAGCCTTATGCTGGAAAAGGAATGCTTCTGGAAAGAGACTGCAGTGGGCTTGCCCCAGGGGAGAAGACACCCGGCTCATGGCAAAGGTAAAGATAGTGATGAATAGTAGCAGCTGATATGTCCCCAGACAGGCAGCTGGAAGCAAGGCCAGAATTTGACCCCAAGGGTCCATGATCTCCAGACTGGGGCTCCGCCCCGGCATCTGTTGCTGGGACCCCGTGTTCTGTGAGTCAGGCTGTGGCCGCCTCAGCAGACTGGGAGCGGTTCCAGGGCTGGTAAGGGTCCGAGGAGGTTTCCAGAACCACGCCTCATTTCCCAGATAAACTTAGGCCTGGAGGATGAGAGACCAGGCCAGCCCTGGGGCTCTCTCCCCTCCTTAGGTCTCCTGCTATATTGTCAGACACGAGTCTGGGCTGGGGCATTTCGGGAAAGCGGCTGGGTGAATCTGGGTCCTGTGAGGGCTCCTGCATGCTGAGATCTTGCTCTAAGAACTGTGATGAGAAAGTGCATTTACCCTAGATATTGATGAAGATGACAAAGGTTTTTTTATTCTTTCCTTCAGCAAGAATCGGTTGGCTGCGTAGGACGGGCAGATGGCCGTGGATGAGACAGACGTGGCCCCTCCAGGGCACACATGATCTGAGGAGAGAGGCAGACAATACAGACGGCAGAGACGTGGATCGGATCCTTTCAAACATGAAAGACGCAACGTGAGGATGCACGAGGGTCCTGACCTGGTGGGAAAGATCACTCGGAGCTGGTGACATCCAAGCCAGAACTGAGGGATTAGGAGAAGCCAGCCACGTAGAGAGTGGAAGAGGAGTCTGGACATTTCGAGCACGGGGAGGAATCAGCTTCAGGACCCTGCATAAAAGGGGTGCAGTCGCAGTGTATGGAAAAAGAGCTTTTAGGCTAATGCAGTGTGGGACAGAGATGGGCAACCGGGAGGCAGGAAATGAGGCTGCTGAGGTGAGCGGGAGCCGGATCGTGGAAGGTGTTTCAGGACATGATAACGACTCTGGCTTTTGTTCAAAGTGGAAAAGGAAGCAATTAGAGGCTTTTTTTTTTTTTAAGATTTTAATTATTTATTCATGAGAGATAGAGAGAGAGAGAGAGAGGCAGAGGGAGAAGCAGCCTTCCCACGGAGCAGGGAGCCCAATGCGGGACTCCATCCCAGGACCCTGGAATCATGACCTGAGCCGAAGGCAGACGCTTAACCATCTGAGCCACCCAGGCGTCCGCAGTTAGAGGCTTTTAAAACTGCAAATGACATAATCTGATTTCTGTGCTTCATTTATTTTTTTATAAAGACTTCTGTGCTTTATTTATTTTTTTATAAAGACTTTTTTTTTTAAAGATTTTATTTATTTATTTGACAGAGAGAGACACAGCGAGAGAGGAAACACAAGCAGGAGCAGTAGGAGAGGGAGAAGCAGGCTTCCTGCGGAGCAGGGAGCCCGATGCAGGGCTTGATCCCAGGACCCTGGGATCATGACCTGAGCTGAAGGCAGACGCTTAACGCCTGAGCCACCCAGGCACCCCTGATTTCTGTGCTTTAAACCATCTTGCTAGGCAGAGAAAAGCCAGCAAAGTGGCTGGAGTAGAGACAAGAAGTGAAGTGAGTGAGGAGGCCAGAGCAGGCAGGGGCCCCGGGGAAAGATGCCGGGTGGCTGCAGGGGAGGGGGGTCAGTATACTGACGGGGGCGACACCCACCCAGCGGTATTAACAGAGAGCACTGTCCCCGTTACAGGCCCTGCAGGTGAGGCCATGAGGTCCTCATGGGGTCGGACAATATGGAGAAACAGAAAACATCACATGATAGGAGTGACCAGGTGCGGCTCCAGGGTAGGTGATCAGAGAAGGCCTCTCTGCCTGGGGCCTGAATGCCTTAGAGCAGAGCATTCCTGGGAGTGGGAAGAGCAAGTTGAAGTGTGGGGGGTAGGTGTGTGTGGGGGGGTGTGTTTGCTCGGTCTAAAATGAGTCAAATGGGGGTGCCTGCCTGGCTCAGCAGGTGAAGCATGCGACTCTCGATCCTCAGAGTTGTGAGTTCGAGCCCCACGTCGGGTGTAGAGACCACGTAAAAAAATAAACTTTTAAAAAATAATCATAGGGCGCCTGGGTGGCTCAGTCGTTACGCGTCTGCCTTTGGCTCAGGTCATGATCTCAGGGCCCTGGGATCGAGCCCCGCATCGGGCTCCCTGCTCCGCGGGAGGCCTGCTTCTCCCTCTCCCACTCCCCCTGACTGTGTTCTCTCTCTTGCTGTGTCTCTCTCTGTCAAATAAATAAATAAAATCTTAAAAAAAAAAAATAATCATAAAATAGGGGCGCCTGGGTGGCTCAGTCGTTAAGCATCTGCCTTCAGCTCAGGTCATGATCCCAGGGGTCCTGGGATCGAGCCCCGCATCGGGCTCCCTGCTCAGCGGAGGAGTCTGCTTCTCCCTCTCCCTTTGCCCCTCCCCCTGCTCATGCTCTGTCTCTGTCTCAAAAAAATAAACTCTTTAAAAAAATAAAATGAGGGCGCCTGGGTGGCTCAGTTGGTTAAGCGACTGCCTTCGGCTCAGGTCATGATCCTGGAGTCCCGGGATCGAGTCCCACATTGGGCTCCCTGCTCGGCGGGGAGTCTGCTTCTCCCTCTGACCCTCCTCCCTCTCATGCTCTCTGTCTCTCTCTCTCTCAAATGAATAAATGAAATCTTTAAAAAAATAAAAAAAATAAAATAAAATGAGTAAAATGAATGGTGTTGTAAGAGGAGAGTGAGGTCTGAGAACAAGCAGAGTTTGAGGGAGATACAGCTGAAAGGTCCCCAGGGAGTTCGTTGGGGGCGGTCTATAGGGAGAGACACACACACACACTGAAGGACAGGTATAATCTTACTAGAGGGGACAAGTAGCAGGATTATAGATTCACTCTGTAAGGACACATCCATCCAGGGTTTGTGGGTGAGATCATCTGAGGGGTCCCCTAGCTCCAGGCAATGCTGCCTCAGTGTTTTGATGACCAGGAGGCATCCATTCATGACAAGGTAGCCCAGTCATCCAGCCAGCTGTTTAGGGGCCATGTTGTTGGGAGGGGGTGTCCGTGCGAAGATGCATGGCCCTCCACTGTTCATCGGGCCATTTCTCAGGGGCCGAGCTTGCCACAAGCAACCTTGGAGGGTGAGGGGCTGTCTCCTTCCAGGACAAAGCGTAGAGGCTTGCTCTACCAGAGGTGGGCCCCCAAACCCCCGAGCTCATGTTCTTCAGCTGTCCCCTCTGCTTGCACAAACGGGACATGGGGGACCCGGAACAACGTGGCACAAACGTGCAGTTCGTACTGTTTGCGGTGCTGTGAGAATAAACCCTTTGGTAGGTTTTTGTTTTGTTTTTTAAGATTTTATTTATTTACTTATTTATTTGTCAGGGAGACACAGCGAGAGAGGGAACACAAGCAGGGGGAGTGGGAGAGGGAGAAGCAGGCTTCCCGCTGAGCAGGGATCCGATGCGGGGCTCGATCCCAGGACCCCGGGACCATGACCTGAGCCGAAGGCAGACGCTTAACCAACTGGGCCACCCAGGTGCCCCTATTATCCAGCTTCTTTTTTTTTTTTTTTTAAGATTTTATTTATTTATTTGAGAAAGAGAATGAGACAGAGAGAGAGCCTGAGAGGGGGGAGGGTCAGAGGGAGAAGCAGGCCCCCCCGCCGAGCAAGGAGCCCGATGCGGGGCTCGATCCCAGGACCCCGGGATCATGACCTGAGCCGAAGGCAGACGCTTAACCGACTGAGCCACCCAGGCGCCCCCAGAGATTTTTTTTTAGAAAGAAGTCATCCTACCTCTTTTTTTTTTTTTTT
>NW_028015793.1:0-743 GCF_054177405.1 Leptonychotes weddellii
CACCAGCCTCAGGGAAGAGAAAAAGGAGAGGAAAGGAAATGAGATTAAGCTAATCCTACTTTATCTCCAATTCCACTAATGATTAGAGCTGAGTTGCAAACAGATGTATTTTCTTTGACCTATATAGGGCTTGGAAAAAAATTGAGGTACATTTAAACATTGGAAGATGTCTCATCAAAATCTGGGTTTTTTTTTTTTTTCTGGCTTCTCTAAAAAAAAAAAAAAAAAAAATCCAGAAGATTGGGAACAGTGGGCCAACCTCCCTCTTAGCATCAGTAAACCGGAGCTGTATGAAGTTGGCTCCTTAAGATGGAGCATGCGTTCCCTAGTTTGTCAGAGGCCACACCTGACCTATCCCCTGCATCTGTGTTACCTGTCTGTGCCTTGCAGATACCAGAGTGGAGACTCTCAGGTTTTTTGTTTTGTTTTGTTTTGTCTTGTTTTAAAAAACACTAATACTAAGGTTACAAGGATAGGATTATGATACTTCTGGGAGTTCTAGAATATACTAGAGCCATCATGCCGTCCGAGAATAGTCCCCCAATTCTTTTTTTTTTTTTTATTCTTATGTTAATCCCCATACATTACATCATTAGTTCTAGATGAAGTGTTCCATGATTCATTGTTCATGCACAACACCCAGTGCTCCATGCAGAACGTGCCCTCCTCAATACCCACCACCAGGCCAACCCATCCTCCCACCCCCCTCCCCTCTAGAACCCTCAGTTTGTTTTTCAGAGTCC
>NW_028015794.1:0-743 GCF_054177405.1 Leptonychotes weddellii
CGTAGAAATTATACAGTGTGCAAACTTGTTTTCAGCAGCTCCCTTGCTCCTGAAGAGCAGAACCATTGAGAGCCAACTCCCATAACATGGTGAGAGCCAAGTATTTGCCAGAGGAGAAGCAACAACATGTCTAACAGCATTTACAGCTCCATAAAGTGATTTATTTGACTAAGAACCACTTGAAAGCCAATTTTCCCACGGATTCAAAAAGAGGTGAAATGTTCTTTAATATCTTCTAAGTATTCTTCCAATAAATCCTTAGAATGGAAAACCCAGAGCCAAAGATGGCAGCATTTGGGGATGACTGGAACCCCTCAGACAGTCTTCAAAAATATGTTTGCTCAGCCTGTTCTGCGTTTATTGATCTGGTCAACTTCGCACCACTGTAGTCTGCTAGGGAATTATTTAACTATTTCCCATTGGCTGAAAGTTGGCTAAGCAACGTGCCAAATAGGATTTTACCTAGAGTTAGACCAGATCAATAATACACGTCATCACATTAAGGGTGGTTTTCTATGAAAGGAAGAATTCTTATCCCAATATGTATGGCCAAGGCGCCTCCTTATTCTAGGCATCTTTGCAGAGCTGTTTAAGAAAGAAACCAAATTAAGTCAGATTTGTCATTTAGGCCCTGCTGAAAATGTATCTCTCAACCATGTTCTTTCTTTTTTTTTATTTTATTTTATTTTATTTATTTATTTGAGAGAGAAAGAATGAGACAGAGAGAGAGCATGAGAGGGGGG
>NW_028015795.1:0-743 GCF_054177405.1 Leptonychotes weddellii
TCCTGCAAACGGGCCCCACGCAACATCACACGGGCTTGTCAGGGGTGGGGACTCACCCTGTCCCGTCACTCCTTCCTGGGCTGCCCACCCACAGGCAAACACCTAAACTCATGTGTCCGCATCTTGTCTCTTGCGCATATGGGGGATTCAGAGATCTTTATATCTAACAATTTCACCAGGGGTTCCATCATCCCGGAGCAGGTGGATGAGTGGCCATCACCAGCAGCCCACGCCTCCCTTCTCTGCCAGCTGGACTCCAGTGGGCCAGGCCACTGTCTGTCTCTACCCAGATGCTGTGACATCAAGCCATCCTCCATGGCCACTGTCCTCTTGGAGGTACCCAGCACCACCTCTAAGTAAAACTCAACCTCAGGATCTGCCCCAGGGGCTTGTTGAGGAAGAGGGATGAGGACCACACAGGGAGGACAGATCTGGGGGAGAATCCCCCACCCAACTTCTGATGCAGTTCCCTACAAATACCCCTGAAATCAGTAGGGAAAAGGGCCACTTATCTGCATTGTCCTGAATCCTCTCTTCAAAACAGGTGATAAAATAAAGGACAGTTTCAACTTTTTGTGGGCCCTGTTCCTGGACTCCCAGGGAAGCTACACATTGACATTTACCAAGGTCAGAATGACTCACCAAACCTCAAAGCATGGCTCTATTTCTGCCCCAGGACCCCGTGTACATCCGCTTTGTTAAAAACATACCCCAAAAGGAGCATTCCAAACATACAGATAAGC
>NW_028015796.1:0-743 GCF_054177405.1 Leptonychotes weddellii
AAGACTCTGTATAGGAAGGGAAAGGAACCAACATTTTTAGAGGCCTCTAGTGTGCCTGGTATTTATCACCCATGATCTCATTTAATCTTTAAACAGTCCCTGCTGTTAATCCTCACTGTATGTGCAAACAACCTCACACAGTTTCATAAACTGCAAACCTATGGCTGAGACCCCAAAGCCAAAGCTTTCCCCATGGATGGTGTTAGTACATACAGTGTGAATATATCAGACTGTCAGTGAAGAACTTCTCCATCATTTGTTGGGTTGGATTTCTTCTGGTAGCGGCTTGACAAGCTTCCAGAGTGCTATTTCTGAGTTGTATGATGTGGAAAATTCTCAGTTCTGTAAGGTGCTTGATTTTGATATTGGTTTTATGGCCATAGTTTTTCCATATTCTATTCTTTTAACTAAAAATTATGAAATGTTTCACATAGCCAAAAGAATATATCATTTATGTAAACATGATATCAAACAGTACATACCTACTCTCCAGCTTAAGACATAGAGTATTTTCTTTCTTTTCTTTCCTTCCTTCCTTCTTTTCTTTTTTTTTTTTTAAAGATTTTATTTATTTATTTGAGAGAGTGAGAATGAGAGAGAGTACATGAGAGGGGGGAGGGTCAGAGGGAGAAGCAGGCTCCTCGCTGAGCAGGGAGCCCGATGCGGGACTCGATCCCGGGACTCCAGGATCATGACCTGAGCCGAAGGCAGTTGCTTAACCAACTGAGCCACCCAGGCGCCCC
>NW_028015797.1:0-743 GCF_054177405.1 Leptonychotes weddellii
CTGGAGCAGAATTAGTGACCCAAGGACGGAGCCAAACCACGGAAATACAAGAATCCCTCACTATGGGAATCTATTTGTTTTTTTTTTTTTTTTAAAGATTTTATTTATTTATTTGACAGAGAGAGAGATAGCGAGAGCAGGAACACAAGCAGGGGGAGTGGGAGAGCGAGAAGCAGGCTTCCTGCCGAGCAGGGAGCCCAATGTGGGACTCGATCCCAGGACCCTGGGATCATGACCTGAGCCGAAGGCAGATGCTTAACGACTGAGCCACCCAGGCGCCCCCTATTTGTTTTTTTTTTTTTAGTTTGGATATAGCAAGTACAAATAGTGAGTTATTTAATTATTTTTTTAAAGTAAGCCCTATGCCCAATGTGGGGCTCGAACTCACAACCCCAAGATCAAGAGTCACATGCTCCACCGACTGAGACAGCCAGGCGCCCCTCAAATAATGAGTTTAGATATGAAGTTTAGGATAGTGAGGAATACGATGTTATTCAAAACTCAGAAACCATAAAGGGGGAAAAATCCCAGTAGATTAAAAAAGACAAACCAGGAAAAAATATTTTCAAATCATATAAACAAAGCGAAATCTCCCTAATGTATTAGAGTTCCTATAAATCAATGAGAAAAAGAACACTGCAATAGAAAAATGG
The DNA here is from genome assembly GCF_054177405.1 of Leptonychotes weddellii. Taxonomy (NCBI): domain Eukaryota; kingdom Metazoa; phylum Chordata; class Mammalia; order Carnivora; family Phocidae; genus Leptonychotes; species Leptonychotes weddellii. The sequence goes on from NW_028015797.1 coordinate 654, forward strand.
GCAAAGAATATGAACAAGTATTTCACAGAAAAGAATTCAAGTGGCTCCTAAACATACTCATTTCATCCCTAAAAATACAATGAAATACCA
>NW_028015798.1:0-743 GCF_054177405.1 Leptonychotes weddellii
TTTATAGATTAAAGTTTTAAAAATGGAGGTACTATATTTAAAAGTGAGACATTTGTGTGCTAAATTTATTCACATTTTAGCTAATTAAAAATAACATAAGACCCATTTTCTGGGGGCAGTTTTGATATTCCCATGTTTTGGGAGGCATTTAACTTGTGCGTGGTGACATTGTCAGGACCAAGCTGTAGATCCAGCAGGATCAAAGCATTCGTGCTTCTGATGGGTCCACAGTCGGCTTTGCCCTGTTGGAGAAATGAATCTCAGTCTGTAGATGCCCACTTGTGTGCATTCCAGCTCAGAGCAGACCAGAGAGCAGACTTTCATAATGAGTTGCTCATTGCCATGGGATTTATTTCTCTTGAAGCAGCCTATTGATACTAAAAAAAGAAAAAAAAGCGAAATGTTGGGAGTACACAAATTTGGATGATATTCTCATCTTTGCACAAAATATTCTTAGATCTGTAAGAGCTTCATTGTAGGAAAATTAACCTCTTTAGGTTGGAGTTTGCTTTTTGCCTACTTTGCTTTCTTTGAAAGTCCTTGAGAAATGATTCCCTTGCAGTGAAATAAAAAACACCTAGACTATAGAACCCATCGTTCTTTTTTTTTATTTATTATTTTTTTAATTTTTTAAAGATTTTATTTATTTATTTGACAGAGAGAGAGACAGCTAGGGAGGTAACACAAGCAAGGGGAGGTGGGAGAGGGAGAAGCAGGCTTCCCGCCAAGCAGGGAGCCCGATG
>NW_028015799.1:0-743 GCF_054177405.1 Leptonychotes weddellii
TGACGGAGAGCCCGCGACCCAGGCAGGGGAAGGTAAGACGGGCTCGCTCCAGTGAGGATGACCGACAGACATGCCCACACTGAATAATTACAGGGAAGACCTGATTCACGGGATCATGATAAAGACACAATCACAAAGCTCTAACTAGATGCTAATAAAAAGCGTCAAAGAAAGCAAAGCCTTCCCAGTGAGGAGACCACAGCCAGGATGGAGGGGACGGGGGGCGGGCAGCTGTCAGAGGCCTTCTGAGGGAGACGGGGGATGACAGAGGCCAGGAGCCCCAGGGAGACCAGGGGACAGAGGTCCAGGCAGAGGGGACCCCAGTGTCAGCGCTGCGTGGGGGACAGCAAGATAGCCAGAATGCCTGGAAACGAGAGGAAAGGCAGGGAGGAGCCACACAGGACTTGGTGGGGGCTGGACCGTGGAGCCCCTGGGCCAGGCAGGGGTGTGGGCACACTACTGGGGAGCCTGAGGGGACGGTGAGTGCCCTCCCAGGAGGGGCGTCCCTCGGACAGGCGCTCAGTGTGACCACAGCTGAGGGTCAGGTTCACCTTCTCCGCTGATGTTTAAAATCCTTGCTCGCCCAGCCTTTCCATTCAGCACCAGTGAAGCTCTAACAGTGGCAGGGGGGCTGGTCCCGGGTGTTGGGTGGGGAGCTGCAAGCCCGCACGAAGGCCGCCAGAGGCCTGAACGCTCAGGCCCAGCCGCCTCTGTGGAGCCCGGCCGGGTGCCCTGTGCAGTGC
>NW_028015800.1:0-743 GCF_054177405.1 Leptonychotes weddellii
CAAGTGGTGGGGCTCAGACCTGCCCCCTGGGAGCTCTCGAGGCGTTGGCTTTAGCAGTCTCACAGCGCCCAAGGGACAACCGACTCATAAGCACTGCGAGTGAATGCCTTGCCGGGGACTCTACACGAGCATGAGCATGCGCTCTGCCCTCCTTAAAACCCTCAGGGTAATGGAGGTCCTGCTGCAGACAGTACCAGTCCGTTTCCCAATGAGGCAGCGGTCCACAGTGTGTGGGATTTGGCCAAGGCGAGTGCCGGGACCTGCTCCGAGTTTCTCTGGCTACGTGGCCACCATAATGTCCTCACTTCAATCAACAAGTTAGCTTTGAGCACCTTCTCTGCACTCAGCCCTGGGCCCGATGTTCTGGGAGACCAGGTCCCAGAGACTCAGGCTTCTCGATTACCAGAAGCTCCAAAATAACCCACCCGCACATTGGTGAGCATCATAGGTGCAACTATAATTCAGCAGTAAATTATGCAAGCCAGGGAGAGTCCACTCTACCAGAGCGGAGGGGAAAGAAATGGCTGGCTATGTCTGTGGGCTGGTGGGGATGAAGCCAAGGGAAAAAAATTCTAAGAAAGGTGGCCAGTAAGCTGGGAACCAACAGATGGGCAGATTTTGGATTGGTGACAGGAACAGGCATGAGGGTGATGAGGATGGTAGGATGGTGAGAGGACTGGTCTGACCAGGGCATTGTTCCTTTGATTGTTCGTTCGTTCATTCATTCATTCATTCATTCATTC
>NW_028015801.1:0-743 GCF_054177405.1 Leptonychotes weddellii
AAAATTGTCTTGGCTATCCTTTGTTCTTTGCTCTCCCATATAAAATTTAGCATCAGTTTTTCAGGTCCCATACACAATCCCCTTCGCAATTTTGGTTGGAATTGCTTTTAATCTATAAATTCATTTGGCAAAAGTTGAAATCTTGATGGTACTGATCTTCCCCACTCACGAGTAGAGTGCATCCCTCAGTCATTTCGATCATCTTCTGTGCCTCTAATGGATATCCGATATTTTATGGCTGCCCAAAATATTTTGAAAATCCTTTTCCCATTTTAAGACTTCCCCACCTTATAAATCTCACTTCCCCCAGGTAAAATCCAAAAAGTATTTCCCAGAAGCCCTTGCTATGCAAATGTACACATATAACCAACTTCAGTAGCAGGTACACCCTTGCAGAAGATGGAAGATCACAGTGCCCTATGGTATCCTACCAAAATAGTTGTATGGGTACTTGCTTTTTCTCCAGAATATGTAGAAACCTCCTGGTGGTCTGGTCCCTCTATTCAATGGGGGTAGAGGACAATCTAGTAGCAGACACCAGCCACTGCTGGGTTTCCACTAGAACAATCTGGTACTGTCAATGTTGGTTATTTTTCTTGGCTTCTGCCTACGTGACATTCTACATTGGTTCCCTCTTGGAAATTCTGCAAGTTAACTAGGAATACGTACCAAATCTCTTTGCACTTAAACTAGTGAAGGTGGATCTGCAGTAGCAACTGAACACTGGCCAACACAGAATTAGG
>NW_028015802.1:0-743 GCF_054177405.1 Leptonychotes weddellii
CCCACCCACAGAGTTTTGGGTTCAGTGGGTCTGGGGTGGGCCTGTGAATGTGTATTTCCAACCTTCCCAGGTGCTGCTGGTTGGGGACCACACTTGGAGGACTGCTGACTTTGATAATCAGTCATGGGTACAGAGACAGTCTCTGCCACGGCCTCTGTCCCCTGTGGCAGAGACTCGGGCTGATCCTGCCATCATTACTGTCTGCTTCTGTCCCTGGGGGAGGGGGCAACCTCCCCGAGTGCGGTGGCCGCAGGGGGCGTGTTCTGCAACCCCGAGTCAGTGTGCACAGGACCGTGGACACAGGCTCCCCCGTCTCTGTCCACACTTCCTTCCCAGCGGCAATGGGATGAGTACAGCGATCACAGCGAGGTCGATGTACGACCACGGATGCATCACCTGCACCCACACAGACAGGCCCCGTGGAGAGGCCATGGTCAAGGGGACTCAGGGCTCTCTGTAGCCACATCTGTCCCATCATACACTGGTCACATCATTCCTCTACTTGCCTTCACTCCTGGGGGCATCGGCAGCTCCCAGGGGCGTAGCCGACTCTAACTACTGTTCGCTTCATTGACACTGAGGTCCTTCCCACTCTCAAGTCCCTCTAGGTTCTCCTCAGGCACTTCCCCCCACTCTCCCCTCGAGAGACAGTGTGACTCAAGCTGTAAGAATTATATGGGTTTCCTCTGTAGGTACCCAAGCCTGGGTCCTGGATCATGACTTTGCTCATTGCTTCAAGGAGC